>NC_091119.1:172606542-172764042 GCF_040183065.1 Periplaneta americana | reverse complement strand
AGTAGTAGTAGTAGTAGTAGTAGTAGTAGTAGTAGTAGTAGTAGTAGTAGTAGTAGTAGTAGTAGTAGTAGTAGTAGTAGTAGTAGTAGTAGTAGTAGTAGTAGTAGTAGTAGTAGTAGTAGTAGTAGTAGTAGTAGTAGTAGTAGTAGTAGTAGTAGTAGTAGTAGTAGTAGTAGTAGTAGTAGTAGTAGTAGTAGTAGTAGTAGTAGTAGTAGTAGTAGTAGTAGTAGTAGTAGTAGTAGTAGTAGTAGTAGTAGTAGTAGTAGTAGTAGTAGTAGTAGTAGTAGTAGTAGTAGTAGTAGTAGTAGTAGTAGTAGTAGTAGTAGTAGTAGTAGTAGTAGTAGTAGTAGTAGTAGTAGTAGTAGTAGTAGTAGTAGTAGTAGTAGTAGTAGTAGTAGTAGTAGTAGTAGTAGTAGTAGTAGTAGTAGTAGTAGTAGTAGTAGTAGTAGTAGTAGTAGTAGTAGTAGTAGTAGTAGTAGTAGTAGTAGTAGTAGTAGTAGTAGTAGTAGTAGTAGTAGTAGTAGTAGTAGTAGTAGTAGTAGTAGTAGTAGTAGTAGTAGTAGTAGTAGTAGTAGTAGTAGTAGTAGTAGTAGTAGTAGTAGTAGTAGTAGTAGTAGTAGTAGTAGTAGTAGTAGTAGTAGTAGTAGTAGTAGTAGTAGTAGTAGTAGTAGTAGTAGTAGTAGTAGTAGTAGTAGTAGTAGTAGTAGTAGTAGTAGTAGTAGTAGTAGTAGTAGTAGTAGTAGTAGTAGTAGTAGTAGTAGTAGTAGTAGTAGTAGTAGTAGTAGTAGTAGTAGTAGTAGTAGTAGTAGTAGTAGTAGTAGTAGTAGTAGTAGTAGTAGTAGTAGTAGTAGTAGTAGTAGTAGTAGTAGTAGTAGTAGTAGTAGTAGTAGTAGTAGTAGTAGTAGTAGTAGTAGTAGTAGTAGTAGTAGTAGTAGTAGTAGTAGTAGTAGTAGTAGTAGTAGTAGTAGTAGTAGTAGTAGTAGTAGTAGTAGTAGTAGTAGTAGTAGTAGTAGTAGTAGTAGTAGTAGTAGTAGTAGTAGTAGTAGTAGTAGTAGTAGTAGTAGTAGTAGTAGTAGTAGTAGTAGTAGTAGTAGTAGTAGTAGTAGTAGTAGTAGTAGTAGTAGTAGTAGTAGTAGTAGTAGTAGTAGTAGTAGTAGTAGTAGTAGTAGTAGTAGTAGTAGTAGTAGTAGTAGTAGTAGTAGTAGTAGTAGTAGTAGTAGTAGTAGTAGTAGTAGTAGTAGTAGTAGTAGTAGTAGTAGTAGTAGTAGTAGTAGTAGTAGTAGTAGTAGTAGTAGTAGTAGTAGTAGTAGTAGTAGTAGTAGTAGTAGTAGTAGTAGTAGTAGTAGTAGTAGTAGTAGTAGTAGTAGTAGTAGTAGTAGTAGTAGTAGTAGTAGTAGTAGTAGTAGTAGTAGTAGTAGTAGTAGTAGTAGTAGTAGTAGTAGTAGTAGTAGTAGTAGTAGTAGTAGTAGTAGTAGTAGTAGTAGTAGTAGTAGTAGTAGTAGTAGTAGTAGTAGTAGTAGTAGTAGTAGTAGTAGTAGTAGTAGTAGTAGTAGTAGTAGTAGTAGTAGTAGTAGTAGTAGTAGTAGTAGTAGTAGTAGTAGTAGTAGTAGTAGTAGTAGTAGTAGTAGTAGTAGTAGTAGTAGTAGTAGTAGTAGTAGTAGTAGTAGTAGTAGTAGTAGTAGTAGTAGTAGTAGTAGTAGTAGTAGTAGTAGTAGTAGTAGTAGTAGTAGTAGTAGTAGTAGTAGTAGTAGTAGTAGTAGTAGTAGTAGTAGTAGTAGTAGTAGTAGTAGTAGTAGTAGTAGTAGTAGTAGTAGTAGTAGTAGTAGTAGTAGTAGTAGTAGTAGTAGTAGTAGTAGTAGTAGTAGTAGTAGTAGTAGTAGTAGTAGTAGTAGTAGTAGTAGTAGTAGTAGTAGTAGTAGTAGTAGTAGTAGTAGTAGTAGTAGTAGTAGTAGTAGTAGTAGTAGTAGTAGTAGTAGTAGTAGTAGTAGTAGTAGTAGTAGTAGTAGTAGTAGTAGTAGTAGTAGTAGTAGTAGTAGTAGTAGTAGTAGTAGTAGTAGTAGTAGTAGTAGTAGTAGTAGTAGTAGTAGTAGTAGTAGTAGTAGTAGTAGTAGTAGTAGTAGCGGTAGTAGCAGCGGTAGCAGTAGTAGCGGTAGCAGCAGCGGTAGCAGCAGCGGTAGCAGCAGCGGTAGCAGCAGCGGTAGCAGCAGCGGTAGCAGCAGCGGTAGCAGCAGCGGTAGCAGCAGCGGTAGCAGTAGCGGTAGTAGTAGTAGTAGTAGCGGTAGTAGCAGTGGTAGCAGTAGTAGCGGTAGCAGCAGCGGTAGCAGTAGTAGCGGTAGCAGCAGCGGTAGCAGCAGCGGTAGCAGCAGCGGTAGCAGCAGCGGTAGCAGCAGCGGTAGCAGTAGCGGTAGTAGTGGTAGTGGTAGTGGTAGTGGTAGTGGTAGTGGTAGTGGTAGTGGTAGTGGTAGTGGTAGTGGTAGTGGTAGTGGTAGTGGTAGTGGTAGTGGTAGTGGTAGTGGTAGTGGTAGTGGTAGTGGTAGTGGTAGTGGTAGTAGTAGTAGTAGTAGTAGTAGTAGTAGTAGTAGTAGTAGTAGTAGTAGTAGTAGTAGTAGTAGTAGTAGTAGTAGTAGTAGTAGTAGTAGTAGTCTCTAATAATTAGTGTATCAATCTTTGCGTCTGTAACAGTTGTGCAGCATGATTATTCGTTTTAATATATTTTCTCTGACGTTATCTCTGTACTAATATTATTAATCTACTGCTATATCAATAATATTTTGTAAAACGTTTCTACATTGTCGCAGTATATAGGCGGAACACTATGTATGGACCTATCATATTATATATGTGGTAAATCAAATATTGAATAATTATTAATTAGCAATAATAACTGTATATCGAAGTTTTTCATATTATTTTATTTATAACTTCATGTTCCTGTTTTGGTACGTTCCATTGACTGTTCCATTAAACGTTTGTCATAAACGCAGAAAATAAAGCCTTATTTTTACCGTGTGAGCAAAACATATGTGTATCTTATCTGTCGCCTTCCATACAAGATAAGACATGTCGGTGAGATGACCTTGTACTGTGCTTCTATTTATTACGAGCGTATCACGACCGATCGTATCTCACTCGAAGGTGCGACACTCGACCGAGTTCAAGCGAGCGATTTAACTCCAATGCAGCACTCTGGTGGCCAGACACTGTCACAGGGCAACATAACGTCTTCCTTCTGATGTGGTCGAACACGAGGCAGTTTTGAATTTGAATGAAGTTCCTTAAGGGTTACCACTTACGTACCGGTATTAATAATTACGGTGCTTTCTAGAATGGTGGCCATGAACAATTTTCCTGCCGACTCCCAGAAAAATCATCACCATAATATGATCTGCAGACCGAGAATACCGGAATTTGTTCCTTGGTGATGAAGCCATATTTTATCTTCCGCCCAGATTTTCCTAAATAAATTCATATCATTCCTTTCGTAATGAACCGTCTTTCGCCCATAATCATGCTGTTCACAAATTAACAGCCACATCTGTTAAATCGAAACGTGACATATCGTCACAGTGGAAAATCACAAAAACTCGCGTGTCTTTTGCTAGATGTCATCTGTATCCAGCGACTATGTTGCGATCCACTTACACACCAGGAATTCAGTAGGTTGCTTCTGACGAACATCGAGACCAGAACTATCACGAAGGAATAACACTAATACCTCACTAACGGCAACAGAACGAACTAAATCTGGATAAAATTGGGCAGGATCACACTGTGCACTTCATGTAACTACGTTATAGAGTTCAGGGTAAATTAAACACAAAAATTGATGTATTAATTTTGGAGTGCCTCCCGTATGAAATACATTAAGATTATAAATTGGTAATAAAATGCAATTTATATACTGTTAGTAGGCCTACACTATCTTACTTTGCATCACATCATGTAAAACCAGATAAATGTGGCTTCTGAGGAACAAACGGGTTTAAAACTACTTTTACTCAATAATACGTAGAGCTGTCAGCTGTCTTATCATCACATATTTACTATCAAACACTTCCCCCGAATGCGTGTGCAAACTGTGCAACGAAGTGTGTCCAAAATATCATTTTAGTAAATGTGTGAATAGAACGAAGTCACTGGTGGAATATAGTAAAGAGAAGTAACTCATACCAAACTAAATTGCACGTTTGTGCGCACTTCTTTCTTATAACTATCAAACACCATTTATTTCGCATGTCTTCCTAATAGATTGGATGGTTCGTTTTCGACAGTCTTTGCATCATTTAAGTCCCATCTTTGAATGTGACTTCACAAGCTTGAGTTTGTTCTAAAAACAGTTTTCAAGAAATATTTCTAAAACACAGCTCAAACCAGTTAATATTTGCTCTAACTAAAACTACAATAGCTGCGCGAAATTCAATTCAGGAGGAAAATGAAATTGCTGATAATCCTTGATGAAAATCATCGCGTTAAAATTGAAAAACAAATAAACCCCAATGGCGACTGTCATAAACCTACAAAATCAAGAGTAGAGGTAACAAATGTTCTGTACAGCAGATGTAAGTTACATGGGAAAATAAAACTACACGTTCAAGGGGTGAAGTAGACTGAATTTGGTTTGCCAATACACGCGTCTGTGAGACCCAGAATGTCAATCGATATTGACAATTCCGACGTCAACGTGAAAATTGCATATCGACATAACGTTTACATTTCTAAATTGAAATGAAAAATTGAACTGAACCCAAACTCTTCCAAAGGGAGGGATCAGGGAAAGCGGGAGAGAGGAGGATGTAATCCCATATGCCAATGAAAATATTAGCGTGCCATACATAAACTCCAATAGAAGAGCAATTTCGTGTGTATAACGACTACAGGTATTTTATATTTATCGGAGATTTACATAAGTTGAGAGGGAATTTGCTACAGGGTGAACCGTAAGTAATGTCATTAATTTCAGGGGATTATTCTTTGAGATATTACAAATAAAAAAGTTTAATACAATTTTGCTTGTTTTTGCTTCCTTTTCGAGACAAAAATTGCTTTATATGAAACATTTCATAGCCAGTTTTGGGAAAGCCATTGATTTAATTCCCAATAACCTCAGTCAATTTAAGAGAGAAGTGTATTATGATAATAAACAATAGAAAGAATTTTAGTTCTGTCTTTTAAATGTGCAGAAATTTGTTTAACCGGTCAGCGTTTACCTCGTAACTCAACATGTACTGATTATATTTTAACGAAACTTTGTATGATTATGCAGTTCTCCCATGTGAACAATACTGCACGATCTTTAAGGAATACTAGGACTGAGGTTTACAAAAGATGTTCAAAATATCTAATTTCGGTTGTTGTACGAAAATATTTTAACACTTAGGATGCTGATAGTAAGAGGTCTTTTGACTATACATATTCTTTGAGGTCCAGGAGCAATTTTTAAACAGGCTTGATCGATGTCACTATTGTATCTCTTGTCACAAATTAGCCTTTTTCTCGAAACTACGTTTTTGATGTTCAAAATGTTCCATTTTCATGCAGTTTTAATCAAATTCAATGAAAATATTCGTACGTGTACATGCATATATTATTTTATGATATCTAACGTTGAGAAATGTTAAGTATTTTGAAAATTAAAAGCTAGAAAAATATTTAAATAAAAAATATGAATAAATAAATGTCTGATATTCAAAAAATGTATTTTGCCTAAACTAGAGAGATATCAAGAGTTTCTCAACGTTAAAATATTGTCCGGGAATCAAGGTCAATACGGAAAGAATATGAACTTGCTATAATTTAAATGTAATGCGTATGGAACACTTTGATTACAGTATGTAATTAATTTACATAATTAAAATAACTTCGAAACGATAAGTCCGAAAATGTAAAAATTTCAAAACTCGATCCTAAGGTCACTTGCTGTAGAACGTACAGTTTATTTTTAAAAATCCTATAGACATATATATTTTTTCAATTTAGTATGAAAACAATATTAATTTTTAAACTATAAGTTCTGCAGGTTGTTCACATGGGAGAACTATACATGCATACAATTTTTCATTAAAATATCTTTCAAGTACTTTTTCAGTTATGAAGCAAACGCTATCCGGCTGAACAAAATACTCCACAAATTTCCATTGTTAAATAAAAATATTCAGATTCCTCATCAATGTACACTAGTGGCAAAGAAAAACCGGACCGACCCTTGTAGTTGATTTCAGAGCCTTGTTCACTCCAGAGCACGATAGACTGGGAACTAAGCCTTTCGTGGTTCGAATCCTGCCTGGGAAGGAAACTTTTTTTTTTTGTTCCTTATTCAAATTTATTCCCAAAACTTTTCGATTGCAGCGATATTTTACTAATTAATTAACTTATTATACCCAGAACATGAATTTTACCAGGAATCTAAAAGTATTGGGAATAAATCTGAATAAAGAAAAAAAAAGTTTCCTTCCCAGGCAGGATTCGAACCACGAAAGTCTTAGTTCCCAGTCTATCGTGCTCTGGAGTGAACAAGGCTCTGAAATCAGCTACAAGGATCGGTCCGGTTTTTTTCTTGCCACTACTGTACAAATAGTGTATATTAAACACGCCAATTTTTATTTCGGAATGACCTACAGATTCTGAGAAAAAAAGCTGATGAATTATTGTAAAATCATACTAGCGAAAAGAGTACCTCCCTCCTTAAAGAATGACAAAATTAAAAGCAAATATTCACTGCGGATGTGACGGAAAGACTCGGTAACATGCGCTGCGTGTCAAACTATGAAATATTTCAGAGCCAGGGCTCATTTCTGGAGCCGCAGGCTAATGAGATGGAGCGTCAATATCGACAAGCACCAACTGGGAATTCGGCGAAGATCGATATTTGAACGTGCGTCGCCCTACTCGACATTAGCGCCGGACAGTAAGAGCTCATTAAAGTTTACAAAGTTCCAATACTGCTGACGCCCTTACGCGCGGTAAGGGTCCCCTAGGGCAGAGTAAGCAGACGCAGACTCATCAATTGTTTGCACGAAGGGAAGGGAAGGGCAGCCGTACAGCTATAGTCTATATAGTTTGTTTCAATAAAACACTGGTGTACCAGTGTTGTAAAATGAAATGCATTCAACGCTTGTTAAATACAGATCACGCACCAAAAGAAGTCGCTGAAGTTTGGAGGATGACCAGGGGGAGGATACAGAGGCGCCAGCGTGCAGAGCTCTGCCACAATAGGATCCCTCTTTCACAGTTCACGACAGATTTTCCGAATGATGTACATTCTCCTGAATCTATTTCCCCAAGTTCATTTTTCTGAATCCACTTCCTTGAATTCATCTTCCTGAGTCCCCTTTCTCTAATTCATCTTCCTGAATCCACTTCCTCCAATTAATTTTCGTGAATCCACTCCCTCGAATTCATCTTCATGATTTCATTTTCTTCAATCTCTTTTCTCTAATTCATCTTTATGAATCCATTATCTCGAATACATTTTCCTCAATCCACTTACCCGAATTCAATTTCCTGAATCCATTTTCTCGAATTTATTTTCCTTAATCCACTTCCTCGAATTCATCTTCCTGAATCCATTTTCTCGAATTCATTTTCTTCAATCCATTTTTTTCTCGAATTCATTTTACTGACTCCACTTCCTCGAATCCATTTTCTCAAATTCAATACCTTTAATCCACTTCATCTAATCCGATATTCTGAATCAATTTCCTCTAATTCAGCCATGTCAACAAGCGAGATATTTGCTCGCTCTAGCAATCCTTGCTCACAGGTACACAATTCGCTGCCCCCTCTCACGGCTGTAAGAAGGGATAGCACAGCTCTTGTACAGCAGGGATTAGTAGCCTACACATTCACTTGCGGCCGACAATGTGACAGATAACGGATAGTTATATTATCTCGTTTGACAATAAATCTCACGTCCATAATGAGACTTGCGTCTGCTAAAAGTATTAAATCCAACATTGATTTCATTTTTGCCAGCAAACAGCACTTTTTCTAAAACTTGAAATTCTTGATAATGTTCATTTATAGCTAGAAATCTCCTAAGTCTTGAAATAGCAATGATTAGTGCATGTCTAATTTAATTTCTTTAACTTGTGCCGTAAATTAATTTTGTTTCAAGAAGTAGTACGCCATAAGAATTCCTTAATTTATAATACCATTGATATTGGATCTCTATGACCATCAATATGTATCTATGCTTTTAATCCATTACAAATTCCCCTACTAAATACAGCAATTCTACTTGCATCAGGAGTCACTATAACTTGGGCCCATATGACTACATGAACATCAGCTTATGTTTCTATTATTAATTCATTCATAGTATTTAGCCTAAGGGCAGGTCTTTCACTGGAAACCTAGAATTCTCAAATCTTCCATCTTTATATTATTAGGCCTACTAGTGGCTTGTGCAGCAAATGCTGCAAACTAAGTTCATTAGACGTTCAAATAATCATTTTTCAGATTTATTTTCAATGAAGAACACCAGACATTTTGAAAGTTATTTGCTTCCATAATAATGAAAGGTACTCTCTCTCGAGCCAATACTGAAGAGAACCACGCATATAAATATCTACACCACACCGCCATTAAATATATGAAAAAGACCCAACCCCTCTTGATTAATAACTATAAAATATTCTATTTTTAATAATATTATTATCTTACGTAAGTTTTATAGCTTACAGTAACATATACTATATAGCCGCCACAAAGTAAAATATAGAAATCAAAATCTAATTCAAGTTATTCTCTACATCTACTTATATAACCCCAAAACGTTTCACTTTCATATCATCAATATAGCATTAATATGTATAATTAATGAAAAATAGTCACTTCATGGCATTAACTACAATAATATTTCATTTCTAATGGTAATAATGTTATCAAACCACCTCAAGTTTTGTAGTTTTTAATGTCCAATACACAGCTGTACCCAGAAAATTACACACCACAGAATCGAAATGTAAATTATTTTTTAGTAGGTTAAGTTTTTAATAACCAATTTAATTTGAGCACTAAATATGTCAGCATTCTTGCAGATCATGGCTTTCGTGTAATATTGTTTACTGCAGTGTGTGTTTTGTTTTATTCTGAAAAGCAATTAGCTAGTTCTCGAAACTGATGGATTTTGGAAAATTATGTTGAAAAATTGACATTTCACTGAAAACTACTATCTTTCTGAAAAACTTTGAGTTCCAAGCTTCAAAATGAGGGGTCATTTATTAAAATTCGTTCAGCCGTTTTCCAGTAATTTCCATTACCAGTTCAAATTATATATAGATTATTATTATTATTATTATTATTATTATTATTATTATTATTATTAATTTTATTATAACGTTTTAATGTAAGGGAGGAAAGTTAATGATTTGTTTAACTACTGTACAAAGATCGTAAACTAATAATCTGTTTACGTTATAGTTAGTATAATTATCCATTGTTACGCTGTATTACAGAAGACAATATTACCAGTTACATGAATATATAAATATTCATGTTGTTAGTTCAACTATTATGCAGTTATCTGTCGTGGTACCGATATTCACATTATGTACAACGCTTCCCTTCGAGCTAGACGCACTCCTACGTCAGACCAGATACTCGCAGGAACATTACAGTACTCCAGGCTTCCTAGGCGTTCACTGTAGTCTTGACAAGGCTGCTCTAATTCAATATCCTGGAATCCACTTCCTCTAATGGTTAATCTAATCCAATGTCCTGAATCCATTTTTTCCAATATGGTCCTCTCCGGACTACATTTTTACGAATATATATTTCCTCAAGACCACTTCCTCAATATCATATTTCTGAATCCATTTACCACAGTACAATTTTCTTCATGTTGTTTCTCACGAAACACATTTTAAAAATAGATTATTTAGCCTAACGACGCTGTAGTTAACTGCGTAGTTAACTAGCACTAGTGGAACTTGTAATATCGCCATGCAATTCGATATGTGCGTGAAATATATGGCATGAGCACATTCTACTTGGTAAGGTAATAGAAGAGCTTTTTGGAGTAAAGCCACGCAAGATGTCAAGATAGCTTCGGAGATGTAGCTGCACGGAAGCGAGAGTCAGGTTCAATGCAACAATTGCCCGCGATGTAACATTAATCAAGTGCTCGAAAGACTGCTTTGACCTATCCCACATACTAGTCCAAGACATATATAGCAACACAGGTTTCAACTGGCTAATACAGTACGCTAATAGTAAAGTAGTTACGTAACATTATTTGAATCACGTGGACATGCGCCAATCTGGTAATACTGAGGCACATCGAAGCATTCAAAGTTGATCAAAAGCAGCACCACCCACGCTTGGTCTAAATAATTAGGCCTATTCAGACTGCAATTAAAATTGCTCGCCTTTTTCCCCTCGGTATGCAATGATTCTTCCTTTAAATCTATAATCGCTAATTTCGTGTTCATTACACACTTATTACAAGCTCTTCAAAATCGATTTCTACTACATCAAGTTCTAGATACAGATTGTTTCAGAATTCAACCGAAGAAATTTGATATTAAATTCATACTGTTTCATGTCGACATACTTATTTGAGTTCAATAAAAAAAAAAAACTGCAAGACTCTTTCGTTATAGTTTAGTCCATCTTGTAATACATAAAAAAATAACTAAAATATTTGGTAATCCATTTGCATCATATTTCAGTACACATTTTCATCTCAGTTATTCCATCATTTTATCAGCATCCAATAACGTTTAAAATATGCTAAATTTTTAATGTTAAAAACATAAAAAAATCATAATTTCAAGACGAATTGCTCTATCAGTATGATTATTTGACCAAAAAGTATGTTTTTCAGCACCGTCAAAGAAATTCATTACAGATCAATAATATATGAAAGTGTTTACTAATGCTATGTATTTTGGATTTCTTCCGTTTTCCATTCAGTGTCCTAGTAGTACTTCGTTAGCTCGGTTGGTATATCAATTTGGATTTTGGTTACTGATTGACACTGCAGTAGATATCCGTTCATTATAGTATCTGGTATAATATGAAAGTTTAACACTAATACAGGGCCAGGAAGTTACATACCCCATTATTGAAGGTGGCCTTAAACTTTTGTTAGGAATTATTTCGCAGCTATGTAGGAATGCAATCAAACCAAGTACTTATAGATAACACGAATTTAATTTGTGTAAAATCATTACAAAATAAAGCACTTATTGGTGAGATATTAATTTTTAATCATTAATTAAAGAAATATTTGAATATATTCAGGAAGGAATTCGCGAACTTTCAAACACAGCATACGTAGCTAAATCGATCACAAACCACTTTGCAACACTGGTTTTAATGTGCTAAATAAATATCGAAAATGTATACTTAAATAATTTTCATCAAAACCCTCTCACGTAAAACAGTTTCTGCGCTGTCGAACGCTTCGAAGCGGTTAAGATGTCTCTCTCAAGCTTGTATGTGTTACATGCGATAGCGAGACGCATTCTTACAATACGAATCTGAGAAACATCTGCCGAGATCGTTTTGGGAAAGTAGGCTGACATGTGACACACCTGCTCCAAAAAGAGAACAAAAACTCCCACATCTCAATAACAAAGCACATTCTACTCAGGCGACAGAAGCGGGAAGGGGGAAAGACATACAATAGGTATGCGACACGTAATGGCACATATCCAACGCTGGAAAAGTTTACCAATAACAAAAACTTGTTTCCGCGCGCCTCAAATCGAAGCCAAAGTGGCATTTCCCGATAAAGCGAGTGCACTACTTCCTTGTATTACCTAACAAGAACTTGGTGAACAAATATAATCTCGGGGTTTCGTAACATTTGTTCCCGTCAGCGTCGATTGTGGATCCCAGTGTTCAAAGTTCCGTAATACAAAACTTACTTTTCTTCGCAATGCCTCGTAATAAATACACAAGAAATCGCATAAATTCCCAGAATAAAACGCGACCAAGTGTTTTTTCGTTATCTGTTCTCCAACTTCAAAAACGTCCCACGAGAAATGAACCGTGTATTTTGGGAAGAGACAGAAGTGTGACAAAGCTCTATAGTAAGCGTGTAACACGACCTGTCCACGTAAATTGATTGCTACAATAATTTCAATACTGAGCGTATTAACCAGAGGTCTGCATCGGACGTTTTCGCTCGAGCGCCAAGTAGTTCATAGCATAATCCGATAGGTAGCGCACATGCATGATGGGTAAAATTGTCACGAGCGATAATTCCTCTAACGGTATAAGCCGAGCGTTAGACATTCGTTCTTGTTACAGTGATGAACTGAGTAGTAACATCATAGATGTTTATCATTTCAAAACTTTGCAGTGTTTAAGTAACCTCTCCATAGTACAACTACAAAACTTGCTTTAAAATGTAATATAAATGTAGTAGGTAAATGTCTCCACACACACACACACACACACACACACACACACACACACACACACACACACACACACACACACACACACACACACACACACACACACACACACACACACACACACACACACACACACACACACACACACACACACACACACACACACACACACACACACACACACACACACACACACACACACACACACACACACACACACACACACACACACACACACACACACACACACACACACACACACACACACACACACACACACACACACACACACACACACACACACACACACACACACACACACACACACACACACACACACACACACACACACACACACACACACACACACACACACACACACACACACACACACACACACACACACACACACACACACACACACACACACACACACACACACACACACACACACACACACACACACACACACACACACACACACACACACACACACACACACACACACACACACACACACACACACACACACACACACACACACACACACACACACACACACACACACACACACACACACACACACACACACACACACACACACACACACACACACACACACACACACACACACACACACACACACACACACACACACACACACACACACACACACACACACACACACACACACACACACACACACACACACACACACACACACACACACACACACACACACACACACACACACACACACACACACACACACACACACACACACACACACACACACACACACACACACACACACACACACACACACACACACACACACACACACACACACACACACACACACACACACACACACACACACACACACACACACACACACACACACACACACACACACACACACACACACACACACACACACACACACACACACACACACACACACACACACACACACACACACACACACACACACACACACACACACACACACACACACACACACACACACACACACACACACACACACACACACACACACACACACACACACACACACACACACACACACACACACACACACACACACACACACACACACACACACACACACACACACACACACACACACACACACACACACACACACACACACACACGAGTGATTTTGTTTTTGCCACATCCGATAGATGTTATTGGATGTAAATGTAATTATTATAAACGGAGAACACAATCACGATAACGCAAGAACTGTATCAAGTTTTCTAGTAATAGTAATCTCTAATTAGTGTACCAATCTTTGCGTCTGTAACAGTTGTGCAGCATGATTATTAGTTTTATTATATTTTCTGTGACGTTATCTCTGTACTAATATTGTTATTAATCTACTGCTATATCAATAATATTTTGTAAAACGTTTCTACATTGTCGCAGTATATAGGCGGAACACTATGTATGAACCTATCATATTATATATGTGGTAAATCAAATACTGAATAATTATTAATTAGCAATAATAACTGTATATCGAAGTTTTTCATACTATTTTATTTATAACTTCATGTTACTCTTTTGGTACGTTCCATTGGACTGTTCCATTAAATGTTTGTCATAAACGCAGAAAATAAAGCCTTATTTTTACCGTGTGAGCAAAACATGTGTATCTTATCTTTCGCCTTCCATACAAGATAAGACATGTCGGTGAGATGACCTTGTACTGTGCTTCTATTTATTACGAGCGTATCACGACCGATCGTATCTCACTCGAGGGTGCGACACTCGACCGAGCTCAAGCGAGCGATTTAACTCCAATGCAGCAGTCTGGTGTTAACTCAGATATTTGCGTTTGAGACTCGTATTCGGGAGGTCCTAGTTCAAACTAAAAGGTCTGCCAACCTGATTCAGTTTCTCTCTCCCCTCCCCCGAGGTTCCCTTACCTATTATAGGCCAGCATATATTTCCAGTAATAAATGCAAATGCCGAGTTGGTACCCAATTTCCACGAAAAACAGACCCGTAACCCTATGACAATAGTAGTACTCTTTCAGCAACCAGCTATCGTAATAACTGCAATATTTAATATTGATAAGCAAGCAAAATATACATGAATTAACTGATCACTCGTTGCAAAATTGTGTCAATAAAACATGTCAATATTGTACAAGAGATAACGTCTATCAAGTGAGAGTTTTTACGTCCGACCCGAGATAGATGGTTCTTCGGTCGAAGGTATGTGTCCAGCTGTTGCGACAGATGTTGTTAGGGAGAGAGCATCTCGGCTCGGCGGTCCGGCCGGGGTTTAAGTGTCCAGCGCGGTGTCGTGATGATGAGACAGCACCCCAGATCTCCAGGTCTACTGATCAATTCAGTCATAGTCGAAACAATTAAAACATCAATATGATATTTGAAATTGTAATCAATAATATGTTGTTAAAACAAATGGATTCAGTTGGAAATTAATGCACAGTTAAGTACTTCAAAATTAGACTATCTTAATTAATTATCTTGTCTTTATTTATTAATCACACCCATTCCTTTACGAATAATATAGCTTGCGTGATGTGGTGCACTAGGCCGACGTCACCGTATTAACAGAAAGTGACTAGATTTCTCTAATGTACGAGTTTCACGTTAAAACTCAACATGATTCGATAGTTCACGAAGAAATGAGAGCTATCCAAACTTCATTTTAAAACAGTCAAATCAGCAGAGTGCTTTATCTGGCCAGATGTGAGAAGCGCACTAACTGGTTAAAAGGCCGAAACTCACCCAGACTTTTGATTTTATGACACAGTCATCGTACAGTCCCAGAGAGCTGGTTTACCATTACGCTAACTAGAGTTCGATCCCTAGAGTTGACTGGAGCGATAATTGTAACGGTCAATATCCGATGATTAGGTTTTTATTACGGGTTTTACAGTTTATTTTCTCTACTTTATAAATTTGATCACATTGACTACTTTCTTGCCAACGCAATCTACATTTTTCGTCACGTTGCATAATGTAATTCCATGAAATATACGTTATCAGTGATAAGTAACAACGGATACAGACATTATCTATAGTAATGTCACAAGAGCCTCGAGTGATATTTGTCAGAACTATTTAGTGAATAAAATAAAAATATAGGCCTATCCCTAAAATTCGCTCACAAAATCTTAATAATTGTATATTTATAAATACTTAACCTATTCAGACATTGTGAAGTCGAAATAGATGAATAATGATTACTGCAATGAAGAAATTGAATGTTATTCAGTTATGCCAATTGAGAAAAGCGAAATACAGATTTAAGAATGTTAATTACATGTATTGAGCTTATCTCTTGTTGTTATAACAGAAATACGTTTTCATTATCTACCGAAATCATCATTTAATTTAAACATTTTATAACATAATTACAAATAACCTGATTAATGCATTAATTAAATGAACAGCTGCTATGAAGGAGTGTCATTTTCTTCAGATACAATGGACATGGAATAAGAAGATGAAGATGTAGATGTGGAAGTAGGATTTCGCACTTTTATTTACTACAATGGATTCATGCTCAAGCTGGCCTTCTATGCCCAAGGTTGCGGGTTCGATCCCGGGCCAGGTCGATGGCATTTTAAGTGTGCTTAAATGCGACAGGCTCATGTCAGTAATTTATTGGCATGTAAAAGAACTCCTCCGGGACAAAATTCCGGCACATCCAGTGACGCTGATATAACTTCGGCAGTTGCGAGCGTCGTTAAATAAAACATAACATTAAAACATTCATGCTCATCGATTTACGTGGGAACAGTTGTCGACACTGACTAAACAAAAGAACGACCATGCGATAAATTCAGTGACAAATCGAGCTGCTGAAATTATCACGATGTATGACTGGGATTGGTTGGAATTCAAATTGTCATCACACTTCATTGGCCGAAATAGAATGACGTCATATAAACGAAATAGTCTCTGTAACACTCACGATCATGCACCTTGAACGAAATCGCGGACGCCTATGGCGAGACCTCATTTTCAGCCGGGGTGGAATTTTCTGTTAGCTGGGTAACCAGATATTTCCGGGGCTTAAAATTCATACATGTTAGCAAATTCATAACTCTTCAACACCCTGTCGGCATTAGCACCTTCAAGTGACGCGAAAGAAATTCTGCCCGCTCGATCCGAAATTAAAAAGGCCATCCTCATGCATCTACAATCTAGCATTTATTGGCACTTCAATCCTTCACGGTAATAAATTAGAGTTGCAAAAACTTCCACTAACGTTAATGGTTCAATGACAACCGTCTTACAGGTCTGATATTCGTCATCTTAAGAAATTAAAGCTTCATTAATAAGCTATATATAACATACCAGCTTCCAAAAATGAAGTATAACTTGAATTTGTTGCATTTCAAAAATTATGTAGGTAGATAAGCTGCTGCCAGGAAGTCAAGAAGAGGTGGATAGCTATAGCAAAAAATTTTAAATGGGGGGGGGAGGAAGAAGAAAATGTTGCTGACACTGATCAGGAAGAGAAAAAGAAACTGGTTGGGTCACTCGCTGAGAAGAAACTACCTACTGAAGGGTGTACTGAAAGAAATGATGAACGGGTGAAGAATTCGGGGCATAAGAAGATATGGGATGATAGACAACATTAAGATACATAGACTATATGAGGAGACTCGGAGGAAGGCGGAAAAGAAGGAAAAATTGAGAATATAGCAACTGAATGAAATGAAGGTGAGAATGTGAACTAAGTAAGTCCAGGATCAAGTGCCGAAAGTTACCCAGAATTTACTCCTAATGGGTTGACGGAAAACCCAGGAAAAAACCTCAACCAGGTAACTTGCCCCAACCAGGATTTGAACCCGGGCCCACTCGTTTACGATCAGGCATGCTGACCGGTACTCCACAGCGGTGGACGGTGCCATGTTTACTAAGTTATTACAGAATAAATCGAGATTTATTAGCTCATTAATATAGCAGAAGGAACTAAGGGTAAACGGCATAGATATCTGGTACGAAATTGATAACCTGCTCGAAGGAGTATGCTTTTATCGGGCTAAACAGCAGGAATATCGAGACCTAATCCGATGAAAACGTAAGAAATACTGATTTCTTATGTCGATTTTGGTGGTTTAGCATGTAAAAGGACACGTTTCTGCACATCTTTTATTCAAATAAACATTCATAGTGGTGTCCTCTGTGATAGAATTTAAACGGCTAATGGAACGATAAATATACAGTCCGTTAAATGTCAATTAAAGCTATATAATTTAGCGATCCACTTTAAATATCCGTTAGCTAAGGACAGAACAACTTCCTTGTTCATTTTCTTCCCACCCCGGCATCAATCTCATTAACTCTGGTGTCGTTAAAACGTACTGTATGTACTTACTTTCTCGGCTCGTTTTAACTGCTCGCAGTAGTTACACGTCTTCTTGCTCAAAACTGAGTTTTATACCTTCGTGTTTAATAAACACCAGCACAGAACGCGGGTTCATCCAGTGACCGTGAAGAAAAATGTCAATGAAAGGAAGCATTTATCTGTGGAGCGGAATATACAGCGTTAAATCTCAGATAGTGTGATACAGTTTACTTGCGATTCTCGTTCGTCGCTGCACCGGCAATAGACTGGAAGGACCTTGGCTTGATCCGAAGTAGGCAGGAAGGCTTTGTTCACAGGACTCTCGAAACTGTTCAGGCGATCAAGCAGTCTATCAACTATGATGAGCCCTTTTCGTCATGCTCCAGTACATAAATTCCCTCGACACCCTCCATGAGAAGTAGGCTAGTGAACTCGGAAGCTTAATTTTAATAATTTCAATAAAATCGAAGACTTCAGAAGCATGAAGTTGTCGATCTTCAAATTTCCATTCTCTAGATCAGTGGTTCCTAAACTTTTCGAAGGAATGATCCACTTTTTGGTAAGACTTTACTTTCTGACTCCCCGCTACCGTATCGGTACTTGCTTATTTTTTATTCATTTAGTCTAGTCTTGTGATCGTTTCCTTCATATTTTTTCGAAACTAAAGAAATCACAGTCCCACAATCCACCTCTCAAGATCACCTAGGAAGTTGGTACCAAAACTGCTAAGTTGTTTGAGCTTGGACTATATTTCTATCGAATGAAAAGTAGTCTACGTCATCCTCTGAGGAGTTTAGTGCTGAGAGGAATGCGGTTCCGACTAGTCTAGCGCGGTACTGGAGTGGAAGGGAACAGTGACAGCGGCAGTCTGGAAGGAAGTACAATCATACTGAAAACATTTCACTCGTATATAGAGTACCTAACACGTACACACAGTCACACACTACTACAAACTGAAGACTGCATATTTTTGGACGATTAATACTTCCCACTACGCTCGGCTTGACTGTAGCAACAAAAGAATCTACCTGCAACCCCCCCGCACCGATGACAAGAATACCTCAGGTCCCAGCACTAAACTCGTCGGAGGAAGACAGTAGATGCGCCGCTCTCAATGTCAGTGAACCAGAACGACAAACATGTAGCAGAGCCGGGTGGTAAGCAAACACGTGCTTCAATCGTCCACGGCCTTAGAGGAAGAAAATAACCGAATAATATAAAAAACAATAATTTGTGATTATAAACTTCCTATCTAAAATAATTTATCCATACATATAAAAATAATATACAAAGTATACAATTATGATTCTAGCCTCATTATAACAAATAACAGTGAACATTTTCATTTTACTAAAATAAATACTCATTTCATATTCAGAAAAAAATAAAAACAATATTTGCACTCTGAAAATATTCGTTCTAACGTTACTGGAGCAAATCTGAAATATGATACAGTATTTCTTACTATCATCAAGTGAACTACTTTGTGAATCTAACAGTGTATCTCGTATGTGGCACATAATACTAAACCCAGAATTATTTTCAAGAAAAATGTTCATTTCTATTGTTATAACAGCTAGGAAGTTCGTATTGTAATTCCGATGTTGAACTTGGACTGTAACGCAACCGATTGCATAGCAGCACGAGATGTGAACATTATTTTAACGAAGAATAATCAGAAAAAAAATAATAAACGTGTTACACACTTCTGTTTGCATAATTATTTAATAACAGATGAGTTTACTTTTTGTTTTGTTTTTTTTTTTTTTTTTTTTTTTTTTTGGAATCAGGCATAACATTACGTAAATAATACAATAATAACAGAATAGCTCACTTTGTTCAGAATCTAAAATATTAATATAAATTAACACTATTTTTCAAACTATTCACTACTGTACACAGCTCCACAGAATGATAGCATGCGTTGTTTATGTGAACTGTGTATCGTCTGTAGCGAGCGGGAGCAGGGAGAGGCACGGGTGACACATTGTAAAGCAGAAGTAAATACAATTCAAATTAAGTAACATATTAAACGATTTATCCTTCTATCAAAGACGGATGTTCCCTGGATCAAATGTCTTATTTTAACTATGTAATTACTTTATATTCATTTCTAACAAGTGCAGCGAAGCGCACGGGTATGGCTAATTATTATTATTATTATTATTATTATTATTATTATTAATATTATTCGCTGCTTTAGAATCTGTTCCCAAAGGAACATACGGTAAATGACAAATTCCGAAAAATACTCGTATTGCCTACTGATGGAAAGTTGGAGCTAGAGTGGACCAGTTTTGGATCAAAAAACTAAAAAATACCTGGACCTTGAAAAACAAACTCAAATAATATTCTGCAAGTAAGTATCGCGCTTGTTATTGCCATAAAAAGCGCGAAACTTCTTTAAACTTAAAAATATCACCGCCTGCGGATAGAAAACAGAATCCATTTGAGAAGCTACTTTCTGAATAACAGGCATAATTATTTTTTTATGTAAACGTTCCTTATGTTTATGTTTCCAAATGCAAAACAAGTGTATGATAATCAGACTTGTTTGTTTTATTTTGTTAATCATTTCGCGATCCTTCTCAGTTCTTTACACGACTCCCCTCTCCAGGAGGTCGCGACCTAACTCAGTTCTGCTCGTACATGTGAATTCGTACCTTATTTATTTATTTATTTATTTTTTTTTTCACTTTTTACTATACCAAGTATAAAAATAATATAGTGCAATATTGGGGGGAAAAAAAACTCAAATTTTTCGCGCAAATATACATGTTTTGGCATCCGTGATACATAAAAGAAATTTTGGATATGCAGTCCGTTTGTGTTTATTTATTTTACCGTTCAGATATCGTTCGTGTTACACAAGTTTTCGCGTTAGACAGATTCCGCAATATACAGTACGTTACTTCTATCCGCCATGACTAGAGAATTTGTTCACACTGCACAAGTTTCCGTATTATCACAGTCTAGTACATACAGTCACGAAGATTGAGATGATTTTTTTTTTATTTCTCGCGATACAATGCTCCAAGCGGTTAGCAACTGAGAGTACTAGGAACAACAGACTGTGCAATAGTGGCGATCCTAATGGCTAGCAACTAAAGTTCAATTGTCATTGGACGCATATTCCCTGCGTATGAGCTTCGTGACTGTATGTATTAACACTGTGGTATTATTCATGTTTCGTTGTAGTAGGCCTACCTTTGTTTCAACATATAACACCACACCTTTACACAAAAATATGAACCAATTTATTTTCGTAACAGAATTCTAGGATATTATACATGCATACACTACGTATGAGATGTAGAGCCATGGACTTGATGGCAGATACTGTATTTCGGGTCTAAGTTATAGCGTCGCCAAGAAGTCGTGAGGTAAACGGAAGAGGCTTTCTACTGAATATTTTCCATAACGGAGCCAAAAAGGTTCATCTCCACCTCTTCAGAATTACGGCCTTCTCGGTTTTATATTCACCTAGATAAGCCATTACCATATCGCCTCCTCTACTTTTCTTTCTGTACTGATCTTCCTTTGCTTGCTGCCTGCCGCATTCAATTACCATACAAATATAGTGTACTGTATATCCCAGTCTGAAAACATTCGCGTCAATCTGTTACTATACATTCGCAACTAATCTCATATAACTCTGCTGACTCCAACAAACTCGTTAAAAACTTTAATTAACCTCACAATAATAACTGTTTGACGCAACTGTACTACATAGCTCAAAACAGTTGTAAAAAAAACGCCGGCATTAAACCTGCGGTATCACACTGCGTTACAGGCTTCCATAATGCAGATAATATCTCCGGCATTATTAAAAGCTTCATTGTAAAAAGATGCAGTGTGAGAGAGTCTGAATTCTTAATGTCGGCAATAAATTCCCTGAGTCATGTGAAACTATATAGTATTTTATCACGGGATACAAAAATTAAACGCGAATAACATGTTTTATCCATTAATAAATTATGACTCAATTCTATAAGCAGATTTACGATGTAGATAAACTCATACTTACTGGCTTTTAAGGAACCCGGAGGTTCACTGCCGCCCTCACATAAGCCCACCATTGGTCCCTATCCTGAGCAAGATTAATCCAGTCTCTACCATCATATCCCACCTCCCTCAAATCCATTTTTATATTATCTTCCCATCTACGTCTCGGCCTCCCTAAAGGTTTTTTCCCTCCGGCCTCCCAACTAACACTCTATATGCATTTCTGAATTCGATCATACGTGCTACATGCCCTGCCCATCTCAAACGTCTGGATTTAATGTTCCTAATTATGTCAGGTGAAGAATACAATGCGTGCAGTTCTGTGTTGTGTAACTTCCTCCATTCTCCCGTAACTTCATCCGTCTTAGCCCCAAATATTTTCCTAAGAACCTTATTCTCAAACACCCTTAATCTCTGTTCCTCTTTCAAAGTGAGAGTCCAAGTTTCACAACCATACAGAACAACCGGTAAAATAACTGTTTTATAAATTCTAACTTTCAGATTTTTCGACAGCAGACTGGATGATAAAAGCTTCTCAACCGAATAATAACAGGCATTTCTCATATTTATTCTGTTTAATTTCCTCCCGAGTATCATTTATATTTGTTACTGTTGTTCCCAGATATTTGAACTTCTCCACCTCTTCAAAAGATAAATTTCCAATTTTTATATTTCCATTTCGTACAATATTCTCGTCACGAGACATAATCATATACTTTGTCTTTTCGGGATTTACTTCCAAACCTATCTCTTTACTTGCTTCCAGTAAAATTCCCGTGTTTTCCCTAATCGTTTGTGGATTTTCTCCTAAAACTCATAATAAAATGAAGAATTACAAGTTATTTAATATTTATTTGGGAACTAGCACATTGACGAGAGAATGATCTGTCGACCCAAAAGCTGAAATGAAGGACCTAACGCAGAATTCCCCTTTAGCTCAATTTTCTTATAATACAACGGACAAACAATTCCGAAAAGTTTCCGTTCTCACGTCTCTAGCACGGTGAAACAAAAAAATAAAAAATCTCACTT
Source organism: Periplaneta americana (assembly GCF_040183065.1). Taxonomy (NCBI): domain Eukaryota; kingdom Metazoa; phylum Arthropoda; class Insecta; order Blattodea; family Blattidae; genus Periplaneta; species Periplaneta americana. The sequence continues at coordinate 172,741,276 of NC_091119.1, read as the reverse complement.
TAAAGTGCCTAAATATGTAACATTACACTGGTTAACAATGATTTTGTTAAATGTACAATTTTTGCTGTTTCTTATGTAATATCATCTGCTGAGTCCAAAAATGAAGTCAGAACATTTTTTTTTTTTTTGTAATTTTAGAAAAAATATTTACTTTTATTGCTATATACAGTCCTTAAAATGTTAATGAAAAGAAAATATTTCAAATATTTCATTTTATTGCTGTAACAATTGACATATAGCTTTAGATCACTGTTGCCTGTGAAGTCAGAATTCATAAAAATGAATTTTATTCTTCATAAGACTGCGAGAGTTAGTATTAATTCTCAGTTGAGTTGGAACTTACAATCAAGAAACAAGTTTCATAACCCGTGTTTTCTTTGTCTTAATTTTAATTGTTGTAAAAGTATCATATGAAGTAAAACATACCTCGAAATACTGTGTAAATCACAACTACATACTAGGTTCAAAAAGTTCCCGGAATTTGCTAGCATCATAGAAACAACGTACCTTAAACACTATTCTACAGCATTCCCTTCAAAATAGTTGCCTTCCGCAACAACACACTTTTGCCAACGCGTGTAGAGTTCCTGGAAGCAGGCCTGGAAGCCATTTTGTGAAACCCGTCTTAGTGCTCTCGTCGCGTTTGCGATAACCTCTTCAGCATTGAATCTCCGTCCTTTCAGATGACTTTTCAGACGGGGAAACAGAAAGTAATCAGGTGGTGAGAGATCAGGAGAGTATGGTGGGTGATCCAAAGCAGTTATGTTGTGCCTGGCAAGAAAATTCTTTACAATAATTGCGCGATGAGCAGGTGCATTGTCATGCATAAGGAACCAGTTGTTTTCTACCCACTTTTCTGGACGTTTCCTTCTCACTGCGTCCCAGAGGCGACGGAGGGTTTCTACGTACAATTCTTTCGTTACAGTACGACCTTCTGGAATGAACTCATGGTGCATGAGACCCTGAGAGTCGAAGAAAACTTCCAACATAACTTTGCTTTAAGTGTGCTTAAATGCGACAGGCTCATGTCAGTAGATTTACCGGCATGTGAAAGAACCCCTGCGGAACAAAATTCCGGCACATCCGGCGATGCTGATATAACCTCTGCAGTTGCGAGCGTCGTTAAATAAAACATAACATTTAAAATAACTTTGCCTTTGGAAGTGTCCCTAGGAAATTTTTGCTTCCGAGGAGATGTTTTCGATTTCCACTCAGATGACTGTCGTTTAGGGACTGGGTCGTACAAGTAGCACCAGTTTCATTTTGTTTAAGAAATCACCATCTTCATCAGCCATACTGATCATGTCCCCAGCAAAACACTTTGTACTTTGCTCTGTGGACATAATTACAAAATGCGACGAACAAACAAAACACTATGATAAACAATTGCCTACAACTCAAAACCAATAATTGCCATTATCAGCAAACTTTAAGGAAATGACATCATGAATGTTACCAACAAAACAAATGTATAATATCCCTTGTTATATATTAATACAAAAAATGGTAGTAAAATTCCGGGAACTTTTTGAACCTAGTAGTATTTAAAAGAGCTTACGAGTGTTCTTTTGATTGCAAAATTGATGAGGACAGGAACTGGGCTCCTGAAATCTGTTGTGCTCTATGTAATTCTATTAACCTAACTGGTTGGTAAAAAGGACCCCATCATATGCCTTTTCCAGTTCCAATGATATGCCGGGAACCTAAGGATCATTCAACAGACTGTTACTTTCTAGGAACCACAGATCAAACAACTACAGAGAACTTGTCAGCGAGCTGATTCAGAACTATAACGTGATGGGCTGTCATGTAGCTCTCAAAATAATTTCTTGGATCCTCATCTATTTTTTCTTTCCTCAAAACCTTCGGGTAGTAAGCGTCGAACGTGGGGAGCGTTTTCATCATGTTTTTTTTTTTTTTTCTGAATTGGAAAGGCGCTACCAGGAAAATTGGAGCCGAAATATTCTGTCAGACTACTGCTGGACATATGTTTCTCGAGCGAAGTATAGCATAACATCTATTTCACACACATTTTAGGTAAGTAAATATGATTTTAGGTAAGTGTTACTACAAAAATTTGAAGTACATTTCATATAATTACTCAAAAACCCTGGGTGATAGAAAACTTTTGAAAGCAGATCTGAAATCGGCACGAAAAATGCTATAAGAATCGCCCATTCTTTATCTTCTAACAAAAAATATACCGGTATTTAATTTTGTTGACCAGTGTTATCTAACAGCATTGAAGCCCTGGAGGTAGAGTTCAATGTTTTCATTAACTCGATACTAGAATGAGATGGTGGTCAACATCACACTGATTACTCTCTGGAAAGGTCGGATACATCATTTGAAAGAGATTGAGTGGACTCAGAGGTTGTGTAGAAAGTTTCGCAACGAGATCAATCTCTAAACCACCTTAGATTGAACCAGAAACTCTGCAATTCTCAGCCAGTGTAACTACCAAGTGAACTATTTGTCTACCATAGTGAATTAACGTCTATGAAATGAGCTCGAATAAGACTCAGTTTTACTCAACAACAACAACAACAACAACAATAATAATAATAACAACAACCAGGCTTAGGATCCGGGACACTTTAGCAACCAATGTACGCACAACTAGAGTTCCTTGAACATAGTAGACATACTGTGAATGTAAACAACGACGTCAATATGCTTCGTTATATTCTACTGTTAATAGTACAATCTCGTGACGGTCGAAAATGAAGTAGGATACATAACTCACAAGTTTTCATGTCCTCGGCGACGTTGAAGGCGTTAGCGTTACAATGATACAACCACGTACATACTTGCAACTAGTTGGAAAATACTGTTCACTATGAACTGAAAATGCACTGTGATGGCCTGAGTTCGTTCGTAGGGAGAGACGGAAGAATACTGTACCTCTGATCACGAACCGGATTGTACACTAACGCACAGGTAAACAAAACTCAACGCGCCACCTCACTCCATCTGTACTCCGTTGCACAGTAACTTCACTACATTCTTAAGTTGTCTCGGATCCTAAGCCTGATAATAATAATAATAATAATAATAATAATAATAATAATAATAATAATAATCGCTGATGGAGCTATTTAAATCTTTACTGCAATTTTATAAGAAAACACGAGTACAAGCTTTATTTTACCCACAAATATGAGATTTAGTTGATATTTTTCCTCGTTACAATCAGTGTTTCCACTGACCAAAAAGAGTATCAAATCTCACAAAAAAATTGTACCAAACTACTTTTTTTATACATCATCATCATCATCATCATCATCATCATCATCTCCGCACTACAGCCACACATGGGCCTTGGCATCCTCAACAATTCTTTTCCATGTTTGTCTTTCCTGTGCCTTCCTCCTCCAATTTCTCACTCCCAATGCCATCAAGTCATCTGTCACGCCTTTTTTGTACTTAAAAGTACAAAATTTACCAAACTTCGCACCTGCCCAACGAATTACAAATTCTGAGAAAACGCATTACATAACAGAAAACTAATATTTTGTTGTTCCTTTACTATAATAAACAGCACAACCAGTTTTAATTATTTATATTTTTTAACATATTGTTGTCCCATGGTAACTTCGATTAATTAGAATAGTCTTTATTAAACACTTGTGTTTAATATCGCGCCATACAACGCTGTGGGGTAACGGTTAACATGTCTGACCGTGAAACGAGCGGACCAGGGTTCAAATCCTGGTTTGAACAAGTTATCTGGTTGAGGTTTCTTCTGAGTTTTACCCTCAACCCATTGAGAGTAAATGCTGGATAACTTTAGGCGTTGGAACCTGGACTCAGAAACCAATAGAAAAATATTTTCAGAATAAGGAGAACATTGAAAGCAGGGGGAAATGCAATTTTAAAAGCAATTAATTTATATTAGAAATTAGTCAACTGTCAACTGTCCGAAGACAGGTTAGAACCTCTTAAGTGACACCAATAAGGCATCACTCTAATTTAGCACTGGTAGCCCATAAAGTATTTGTAAAATTCTCAGTTTTCATATTATAAAATAAAAAAATACAGACTGTACAAAATTATATTAAAATCAACTGTATGTACCAGTGTACAGAACATTTAGTACCGCACCAAATCTATACAACAAATTGAGGACCGTTTTTGCAAAACTTGCTACCTGCAAAATTTGAAAAATTGAGATTTTGATGGATTCGTTAACATAAGGCAGGCCTCTACATGATGTTCAAAGCGTTTTAGTAAAATTGGGTTATTTGTCTTCATTGTAGTGTGTCAAAGTGTGATCGTTTTTTTCAAAACTTGCTTTCTGCTGTAAGTGAGAGATACAGCAACACTTTTTTACTATAGCCTAGTGTTTTGTCTCTCCTGTAAAATTTAGTTTTTTTTTTTTTATTTCAGTTAGCAAGTTTTGCAAAAACGGTCCTCAATTAAATTGTGAATATAGGAGAAAGACGCTATACACTGGCTTTGGAACCAACAAAAGCTGCTTTCCATAAAATCCTTCGCAGTTTATTATCTCTGTACATAATACAATTCAAAGGCAATAACCCCAGCTCTTAGCCAAGGTTGCTTCAAAAGATCCATTAGGACAGATGTATAATCTGTGTTCAACACAACGTATACTGTTTCGCCAGTAAATTGCTCGTAAAAGGAAGGCAATTTCATGATTGAAATTAAACATTACACTGAGCTTTACGACTTTGTTTTATAAGGTACAGAGCACCGAACATCGAGCCTGAATTTCTGACGCATAACTATACAAACTTTGTTTAAACGCAAAACAATACACTACAGATGCAATTCTATCTGCTGTTCGCTATCGGGAGAGCCATTTGATCAGTTCCACTGAGTAGATAAGAGAGCAGCATTTTTTTTTGCGGGAATTGATGCATGATTGGATTTTACAAAAGCAACGCATTCATGTGTCTAGTTGCGCTGATATGCAAACCCTCTACTAATGTTTACTCCATTCAAAAAAACAGTTCAGCCTGCGTATATTCTTGCAGTGCAATCCAAAAACAAACCTTTTTAGCACGGAAATGTATATGCGCATTTAAATAACCCAGCAAAATGAGCTCTCTAAGCAAACCTTCTGAACTTCAAACGAAACCAAAGCAGAGGTATTCGACAGAGACTCAAAGGAACGGCATAACAAATGTTTATGGTAAAGAGCTATTTGGGGGAGAAGATATACGTAACAGATAACTACCTGTTGTGTGTGCGTGCGTGGGTGCGGGCGCGTAGACGAATGAACGAAAATCTTTGAAGGTAAAACTAAAGGTAGGTCCTCAATGCATACAATTGCTCGGAGATAGTGGTGGAAAGGATAGAAAACCAAGCGTAACTCAGGCGATAGACATCAGAGACAAGCAAAACCTCACTCAGGCCTGCCCATAACTGTTTACCATAGGTCTGCATCGGACGTTTTCGCTCGAGCGCCAAGTAGTTCATAGCATAATCCGATAGGTGGCGCACATGCATGATAGGTAAAATTGTCGCGAGCGATAAATCCTCGAACGGTATAAGCTGAGCGTTAGATATTCGTTCTTGTTACAGTAATGAAGTGTGTAGTAACATCATAGATGTTTATCATTTCAAAACTTTGCAGTGTTTAACTAAACTCTCCATAGTACAACTACAAAACTTGCTTTAAAATGTAACATAAATGTTGTAGGTAAATGTTTTTTTTTTGTCCCCCACACAGGAGTAATTTTGTTTTTGCCACATCTGATAGATGTTATTGGATGTAAATGTAATTATTATAAACGGAGAACACAATCACGATAATGCAAGAACTGTATCAAGTTTTCTAGTTATAATAATAATCTCTAATAATTAGTTTATCAATCCTTGCGTCTGTAACAGTTGTGCAACATGATTATTCGTTTTGTTATATTTTCTGTGACGCTATCTCTGTACTAATATTGTTATTAATATACTGCTATATAAATAATAATATTTTGTAAAACGTTTCTACATTGTCGCAGTATATAGGCGGAACACTACGTATGGACCTATCATATTATATATGTGGTAAATCAAATATTGAATAATTATTAATTAGCAATAATAACTTTATATAGAAGTTTTTCATACTAACTTATTTTATTTATAACTTCATGTTACTGTTTTGGTACGTTCCGTTAGACCAGTAGTGTCAGAGTTGTAAGCTCCAATACCGGTTGTGGAGCTAGATCGGAGCTTGAACTTGCTTATGTCTGTGGAAACACCGGAGCACGAAACCAGTCTAGTGGAGCGCTCCGCTCCGTTTAGTCCCTGTCTGACATCGCTGCGTTAGACTATTCCACTAAACGTTTGTCATAAACGCAGAAAATAAAGCATATTTTTACCGTGTGAGCAAAACATATGTGTATCTTATCTGTCACCTTCCATACAAGATAAGATATGTCGGTGGGATGACCTTGTACTGCGCTTCTATTTATTACGAGCGTATCACGACCGATCTTACCTCACTCGAGGGTACGACATTTGACAGAGTTCAAGCGAGCGATTTAACTCCAATGCAGCACTCTGCTGTTTACCTTCGTGAGTGGGCTGACGCATGGTATCGCTCGCCTGCCGTCAGCCTTCCTCACAAGCAGGCAGGCAGGCAGGCAGGCAGGCAGGCAGGCAGGCAGGCAATGTGGTTGCACGTGACTCCCAAACAGTTCTAATAGTGACCCGAAAGGACTGTTTTATTCCGCCCACCTGCGCCAGACTGTGCTGCTTTCAGGTCTCATCCAAACCCGACAGGAAGCACACTGATATAAACAAACTATTGAAAACTTAATTCATCGTCTTCTGAAACGTAATACAAAGAAAACTATTTCTCGTCAGCATAATATCCATTAAATGGCAACAGTTATTATAAATTACTTACGCTTTCGGTTTCATTATAGTAATATAAATGTAACGCAAACTGTTCAAACTTTAAACTTCATAAATAAAAAGAAATCTATCCCTCAGAAGTTAAATAGCAAATCAATATTCCGAAGAACGAAAAACTTTTTTTTCATTTTACAGGTCATGAGGCTTTTAACTGTTGATAAGGAAAAAGTTAAAACGGAATTTTTCATATAATAGTTCGTTGATATTCATAATAGTTACCAATGTAATTTAAACATCTTTCCTTTCCCTTCCCTTCCTTTCCTTTCCCTTCTCTTCCTCTCTTCTTCTTTCCTTTAACTAGTCACAAATTAAGAAATGTTACTATTTTGTTGAATCAGATACACTTTGCAGAAAATTGAAATGTATAATATTTATGTTATTATTTTATTAAATTCTGCAGTGCAATAAATTGTAAAAGTGTGTTGCTTTAATCAAGAATTTTCTGTCATATTTTACCAGAAAGTACAGATTTTTTTTTTTTTTTGAAGTGACTAAATAGCCAACGAACTTATATTTCAAACTAGTGCTGTTTCTTGACAACCATATTACCTGAATGCAAGTCACTCTACAATACAAGCACACAGAGAGGCTTTCTCGGGTCCCGCTTGGACTGGGCTTATAAAACCAGGGCTGAATGGGCCAGTCCTAAATTTTAACCTGCTCACTAGCTGCGCCCGAACCCAAACCTGACGGCAGGCAGTTACGGACGTGAGTAATGTCTGTTTTGCCAGTGTCTGGTAGACATGATCCGGGGCTAAAATTGGGCGTGGGTTCGATTTAAGCTTAGATTCAATACCTGATTGGATTTCTTCCAAGTTACAACCTACCGGGTGTCCCAAAATTCCGTCCAATAAATTGAAGGGATGTTAGAACAGGCCAAAACAGACACTTTTTGTCGCTCCAAACACGTCAGACAACTGTTGGCTGCTCACTCTGTGCACAGAGCAAGTATCGAGTCCGCTGCGGCCCAAACCCCATTCCTTAAGTCATCATTTACAGGAGTGGCGTAGGCCACTCATATACCCATGTAACCCCATAGAAGGCCTCCAGGCTAGCGAAGTCAGGAGATTTTGGTGGACACAAGAACAACACATCAACCACGGCTAATCCACCTGCCTGCAAGGACACTGTCCAGGAAAGCACGAACATTATGTCTGAAATGTTCTGCGTAGCCATCATGTTACAACCACAAGCGTTGCCTTATTGCCAAGGCAACCTCCTCCAATAAAAGGAAAGGATTTTTTAAGAAGGTCCAGGTAAATTTCGCCGTTGAAACTGGTTGGAAGTAAGATGGAACCAACCAGCGTACCAGCAGAACAAACAACACTCCTGATTCCAAAGCTGTCTAGGGGACTCAAGGCGCAACGCCGATCCAAAGTTGTAAGACAAAAATATCGTTTTGGCTTCTTCTTCTATCGTCCATAATAGTAATATGCGTTACAAGAGCGGTATGTTGAAGTTTTCATGTTCGAGGAAAAGTTTGAAAAATTAAAACGTAGTTGAGCTTTTTTAATTTCCGAGAATTGAAAGAAAACATACCGCTCGTGTATCGTACCATTATTTTGTGCGAAGATAGTTTATTACATACCAGTACCTGAAAGAGGAATTTCTAATTAGTTGCAATGAAATCTCCATCTTGGTTTCTGTTCAATGACGGCAAATTTGCAAAACAAAAATATCTATCTTCAACATTGTTGCTTTAAAATGTTTTCTGTGTTTACAATACTACAGCAGGCCGTGATATACGTCTGTCTTTTTTTCCCCCCCAGTCTATGATGAGTCTGGAATCTTGTTGATTTTTTCACGGCTTCCTTGATGTTACTTGCATCACGAATGCAGTAACTTTAGTGGAGTTGTAGAGTTGACTTAATTTTTGGAAATATTTAAAAAACAATAATTAACAGTGCAATTTAGGTGAAATTGCAGTGGTAAGTTTCCAATTTATAATTCTTACTATATTGAACGTCTCTAAAAATAATATGTTAAAAGCCTAAAGCAGTAAAATCAATATGTCACTAAAGCGGTAAGAAGAGGGAAATTGTTATGTGTTAGGTTCGGAATACTGAATGTGGAATTTTAGACTTTCCGCGTATTGGTTTTGTGCGGAAAGCAAGCAAATACGCACGATCTCGCACAAAATTTAATACATGGAATTTTGAAACAACTAGTGTAAGTTTCAATACACGAAGAAGAAAAGCATTGGAGAGGAAAGTAGTAAGTATAAACAGGAAATGCAATACAGATATCACCGCTGAATATCAAAGAGCGTCGGAATAAAAATGTAAAGCCCGATAAATTCAAATACTAAAACCACTTCTGTTGAAGGAATTACAATGTGGGGCAGAAAATGGAAAGATAAACACTCCAAAGAGATGAAGACAAAGTAGGGTATAAACAGAAGATGCAATCAAGGGAGCTTCTGAAATATAATGAAGGAACTTTATCAGAAACCACAGTTTCCATTAATGAGAACTTGAAAGCATTCCATTAGCCTTAAATGTTTGCTCCTTATTAAAATATAGCCCTCAATAACCACAAGTGCTTAGGAAGCAAATTGGTATAAAAGCAATACGATATAGAACAAAACATGGCAACAGAAAATGTTCAATTAAATCTTCAACCACACATATACATGTAAATGTGTACCAAAAATTACCAATGACAAGGAAGTAATCACTTTAAACTACACATACGAGTGACAATGAACGTGTAGTAGTTCTTTATCAGTAAGACTGAGACACTGGGGCAATTTTGTTGCTTCGTTATGTGCTTCCATGCGGTTCAGAGTTCGGTGCTACAAAAAAAGCTTGCATGGTTCCTGTATAACAGCAGTACGAGCCGATGGCGTACAGATATCTGAAGAGAAAGGGCCCTAAATGCACAAACTATAATAGGCCTATATACTTACTTACAAATGGCTTTTAAGGAACCCGAAGGTTAATTGCCGCCCTCACATAAGCTCGCCATCGGTCCCTATCCTGTGCAAGATTAATCCAGTCTCTATCATCATATCCCACCTCCCTCAAATCCATTTTATTATCTTCCCATCTACGTCTCGGCCTCCCTAAAGGTCTTTTTCCCTCCGGTCTCCCAACTAACACTCTATATGCATTTCTGGATTCGCCCATACGTGCTACATGCCCTGCCCATCTCAAACATCTGGATTTAATGTTCCTAATTATGTCAGGTGAAGAATACAATGCGTGCAGTTCTGCGTTGTGTGACTTTCTCCATTCTCCTGTAACTTCATCCCTCTTAGCCACAAATATTTTTCTAAGCACCTTATTCTCAAACACCCTTAACCTATGTTCTTCTCTCAGAGTGAGAGTCCACGTTTCACAACCATACAGAACAACCGGTAATATAACTGTTTTATAAATTCTAACTTTCAGATTTTTGGACAGCAGACTGGATGATAAGAGCTTCTCAACCGAATAATAACACGCATTTCCCATATTTATTCTGCGTTTAATTTCCTCCCGAGTGTCATTTATATTTGTTACTGTTGCTCCAAGATATTTGAATTTTTCCACCTCTTCGAAGGATAAATCTCCAATTTTTATATTTCCATTTCGTACATTATTCTGGTCACGAGAAATAATCATATACTTTGTCTTTTCGGGATTCACTTCCAAACCGATCGCTTTACTTGCTTCAAGTAAAATTTCCGTGTTTTCCCTAATCGTTTGTGGATTTTCTCCTAACATTCACGTCATCCGCATAGACAAGAGGCCTATATACACATACCTTTAATAATTACCTGAACGGTCTGATATCAGCACTTCTATTTCTTCGTGTTATCGCAATAGAAACATCCATTATAACAATTTCGTCCCCTACTTCTGCTCCAGACTTCTCCAAGGCTTCAATTAAAGCAGGGAGAAATGACAAAATTGATCCGCTATATTTCAATTACTTTTAAACAAATGATTCAGGGATCTTTGGGACATATGTAATGATGACGCGTAACTGTTGCCAAATAACTCGATCGCCTTATTAACGTCGAAAAAATGCTCACAATAGTATTTGCAAGCCTGCGGGCAGAACTGCAGAAGTTACTGTAGTAAGTACACTGCTTCGCCTATTTAGTAAATGTATAATTAACCATCCTGAAACCGAAAATAGCTTTTATGAAATTTTTGTTTTTATGTCTATTTGTCTGTCTGGATGTTTGTTACCTTTTCACGCGATAATGGCTGAACCGATTTATATGAAAATTGGAATATAAATTAAGTTCGTTGTAACTTAGATTTTAGGCTATGTGACATTCAAAACACTTTATTGAAAAGGGGGTTATAAGGGGCCTGAATTAAATAAATCGAAATATCTCCCTTATTATTAATTTTCATGAAAAATATTATATAACAGTTTCTTTAAAAATGATTTCCGATAAGTTTTATTCTGTACAAAATTTTGATAGGACTGATATTTAATGAGATAAATGAGTTTTAAAATTAAGATAACGCCATCTCAGTCGCTGTAATTAAATAAAAAAAATGACTTCGTCTATAAGGAGCCTTGGACAACAACAATCGAAAGATATTAAACATAGCCTACAGAGAATATTTCTGTGTTTGTATGAAGTAATATCAGAAGCTAAATTAACCGATTTGTATAATTAATTATTATTTCACCATTGGAAAGTGTAGTTTCTCTAGATGGACATAATGCTATAATGTTATTACAGTAACTTCTGACTGAATCCAGGAGAGGTAAGATTAAAAAAGCTTCTTATGCATAGAAAACTTGATAGGCTATTCTGTATATTCATTTCCTGTATTTCTTAAAATAATGTTTATGAACACATTCATTTTCATCTCAGAGAATTAACGATTGGTGTTAACATGTATAATTATTCATCCTGAGACCGAAAATCGCTTTTTTGAACCTTTTGATTGTATGTCTCTCTGTCTGTCTGGATGTTTGTTACCTTTTCACGAGATAATGGCTGAACGGATTTCGATGAAAATTGGAATATAAATTAAGTTCGTTGTAAGTTAGATTTTAGGCTACATGGCATTGAAAACACTTTATTTACAAGGGAAGTTATATCTCGCTTATTATTGATTTTTGTGAAAAATGTTACATAAAAGTTTCTTTAAACATGATTTCCGATACGTTTCATTCCAAGCAAAATTTTGATGGGACCAAATTGCACCAAAAACGGATGTTCTCTCAACCAAATGATCATATTTTATTTCTTTGCATGTAATAACAATTAAGAAACATGTTAAAGGAATTATCATTGCACTAAATGAGTGGTCTCTGGAGCAAAATGATCGCATATTAATTATCTAAATACAATTTAAATTAAGTGACATATTAAACGATTTATCCCTCTATCAAACACGAATGTTCCCTGGACCAGTTGTCCTATTTTAATTATGTAATTCCTTTATATTTATTTCTAATAAGTGCAGCGGAGCGCACGGGTACAGCTAGTAAATAAATAAAAAAGTATATTTTATTGTCAATGTTGATGATGGAGGTTGTGGCAATGTTGGTGGATACAAATACACGACGCACATGTTTTGGCATTAACTGTAGTTGGAAGACAGAAATCTTACTTTATTTTCATCCATTGTACTACATGGTTGCAATACCGAGCTTGATGCCAACGCATTCAGTTTGCGGACATTTAAACATTTCCTACCTTTCTGTGGAATCTGAAGCCTACTGAGAATCTAATCGTGGAATTTAAAGTGGCACAAGAACAATGGACTTGAATAAATTCATTACACACACAAAGAAACTCTGCGATTTACCGGTCAAAGTAATGCATATTTTAAGTCATTTGAAGAGAAAGTTCCGAAATTCTTGGTGCGAGGCATTGACGCACAAATTTCCCAAGGCGCATGTTATTTTCTCAAACGTCGAACTTGTTCTATTTCAGAAAGAAAAAAAATGGTGTCAATGCGATAGAAATCTCTCGTTAACATTACGAAACAAAGACGGCACTAAAAATCTCGTTTGCATGAAAGTGAAACTCTTGACAACTATAAACTATTTATCTTCTAGTCCATTTAATATACATATTAACTTGTTTATGCCGGCATACCATTATGTCATTTTCTCTTCACACACTATTGTTCTCATGCTATCTCATGGGCATTGTGTTATATAACTTACGTCTTGTAAAGCAAATTTCTCAACCTAATTCTCTGTCATTACCTAAAGTCGTTCCCAAAATATCAAGAATGCTCGACTTCACTTTCGTTGGGATTCCATCTCCAGGCCAGTGAAAGCTTATTCTTCTCTTCAATACTCTCCATTATAACAAATCACGAGTGGGCTTATTATGCTACACAAGGTTTTGTTTGATTTTAAAATATTTTCTCGCCAGCAAGTGTGTCATTATTTTGTTTTGCAAAATGTTCATAATTATACAGAGTGAATGGTAACCTCTGAGCCAAAATTTAAGAGGTTATGCTACATGTTATATATAACAAAACTTTTATTACACTCTTCCTTCGATGAAACAGGAAAAAAAATAGTCTTTTTCCAATGTTTGCAGCGCTCTATTGCGTTAATGGCCCGAGAGAAATGGCTGATTGCTACACAAGCAGATGGGTAAAAATAATTTGAACAATTAACGTCTTGAATCTTTTTTTGCAAATTAAACTCTCTAGCCATGGATTTAAATTGAACAATATCGAAAATTGTTGAAATAAATCTTGCAACGCAGCCCACGTCGCGTATTAACGACTGAGTACAGCAGAGGGGGAGGGGAAGGTGAGTGCAGACCGAGCTTGCTTGGAGTTATTGCAGCAGGCGTGATGTTGCCAAATGCTTCATAGAAACGTAACGATTTCCTCTAAAACGGTGAATGTGAGAGAAAAAACTTATTTAGATTTTTCAAATCTCTCCTCATGATCTATTACCAGTTTTCATTCTGGTGCAGAGATTACCGTCCATTCTGTATATTTGCAATATTATAAATGGTTCCATCCTAAGCATATGTACTATATTCGCTACTGTATTATTTATATCCTAGTTAATTTCTCGTGTCTTCACTTCAATTATAGACAAACAAAATAAGAAATTAAACTGTGTTTGAAAGAGTGAGTGAAGAAAGAATGAAGCTGAAAATGATTAGGAAGAGAAAAAGAAATTGGTTGGGTCACTGGCAGAGAAGGAAATGCTTACTGAAGGATTGATGAACAGGAGAAGAGTTCGGGGCAGAAGAAAATATCAGATGACAGAAACAATGATATATGGATCATATGCGGAGACTAAGGGATACGCAGAAAAGAGGAAATATTGAACAATACTGGGTTTGCAGAGGAAGATCTGCCCTTGGGCAGAAAATTGTGAATGAATTAGTATAGTAAAACCACTATTTAACATTGTTCAAGACGTCTGAATCAGGAGATAATTAAAATTCTAAATAGTTAATACAAGTTAATGCAAATTTTGCTAGTGCCTATTTTCACATTTCAGTGCCTACTTAGGCTGTCTAAAGCAGGATTTTAATGCATAAATGTCCTCAACTTTGTTTATTTTATCTGTTATTTATTGCTGTGAATATTGTATTTATTGCTGTAATTATTGTAACGTCACTGTATATTATATATCATTGTCAACGGGTGTATACCCAATTGCAGTGTCAATAAATACATACACTACATACCTACATACATTACAGTATACACTATTCGTTGATTACATTAAAATTAACACTCATATTCACAACTTTTTTTAATTGAGCGACGTAGTTCTTCCATTCAGGTAAAGAGTCGTTGATGCTGACAAATCTTTGATTGTACAGATTTATTGTATTGTATTTGTAGCATATTAAATATACGTAGACAAATCTATTAATATCTGAAGACCTATTTTGTAAATATTTAGGTAAACCTGCTCCAAATGGATTAGAAACAAAAATATTTTGGCAATGAAATAGCCTATATTTAAATTTTGTTAAAAATAAATTACACATTTTAGTAAACTTTTCTTTACATTTTATTTTTTATTTTATTGGGTTATTTTACGACGCTGTATCAACATCTAGGTTATTTAGCGTTTGAATTAAATTAAGGTGATAATGCCGGTGAAATAAGTCCGGGGTCCAGCACCGAAAGTTACCCAGCATTTGCTCGTATTGGGTTGACGGAAAACCCCAGAAAAAAACCTCAAACAGGTATTCGAACCCGGGCCACTTGGTTTCGCGGCCAGACGCGCTGACCGTTACTCCACAGGTGTGAACTTTTCTTTATATCGTACCGGTGTCTATTCATTAGCTTCAAATGAAATATAACTTACTTGTTCTAGCAGAAAACTTTGGTCTTAAACAGACAAATTTCGCCAGATCCACTTTTCAATAAAGTGGGGGATTGGCATATGGTATAGAAACACACCTAATCCTTACTGCCTGCGTTGTTAACACCGAAAGTTTCTACTGCCCTGCTTCTCACGGTCAAGTTCTTGGGAAAAATAGTATTATTCCCCAGGCTATATACTATGAACCTCTGTATCAGTCAGCGAGGTCGTCGATAAACAGGAAACAGATGTGACGTATAAACACGAAGAGGAAATGTTGTCATATCCGGCTCGTTCTTGTGCACCCTGCACAGGTAAAAATCTGTTAGAAGGGGAAAGGAAACAAACGGGGCCAACACGTATTATAATCTGACACACATACACAAAGAACATTTGCATTGGACGTTAGCCGTGACTCGATCCGAGAACCATTTACATCGACGACTTTCGCTTCCTTTAGCTTTCTCCCGTACATTGCTTGCTATACATCGCCCTGCCCTCTGCAACACGACTCTCCACTTCAGTCAGGCTCCCTTAATTAAAGACCTATCAAGAGAAAGTAGCTCTCGATCATGGTTGACGAATTTATCGATGAACTCCATTAGTACAATACCGGCGACAGAACAGCATTGAACGTACATGAATCAAGCTTAGGGGATATCGAACCCAAATTATAGCAGAGCTGATGGCTTGTTTCAAAGCTGAGAGGCGGGATGCACTGCAAAATCTATGAAGCCTGCTCTGCTCTCGCTTTGTAGTTTTTCGGTCATTACTAGAGATGGTAGATTTTAGCATTTTAAAACTCAGATTTAGCATTTTATAGTAATTTTAATATTACAATTTAGCATTTTGTAGAGTCTTGGGTGAAACTTATCGGCCCATATCCTGTGCAAGATTAATCCAGTCTCTATCATCATATACCACTTTAAATCCATTTTAATGTTATCCCCCCATCTACCTCTCGGCACCCCAAAGGTGTTTTTCCTTCGGCCTCCCAACTAACACTCTATATCAAGGTTGCAGAAATGGGAAGAGGGGTGGAAGTACTGTATGGGAAAACAGTTTGTTCCCCCGTTCACAAGGCCGGAGCTTTCAATGACTTTTTTGACGTTTAGCAAGCATACTAAATACATATCTCTTTTCCCCTACCCTACAATGAAGCGAGGGTTGAAGGAAAGGGATGAGTTACGTGTTCCGGCTTCTGACGTATGCTACAATTGTAGCAGTTTTGCATCCCTGCTCTATATGCATTTCTGGATTCGCCCATACGTGTTACATGCCGTGTCCATCTCAAACGTCTGGATTTAATATTCCAAATTATGTCAGGTAAAGAATAAAATGAGTTATACAACTTTCTCCATCCCTCTTAGCTCCAAATATTCTCAAACACCCTTAATCTCTGTTCCCCTCTCAACGTGATAGTCCAAGTTTCACTGTCACACAGAACAACAGGTAATATAATTTTTATAAATTATAACTTTCATATTTTTGGACAGCAAACTAGATGACAAAAGTTTCTCAACCGAATAATAACAGGCATTTATTTCTAGGTCTTCCAGTTAACATTTTTTAACATAACAAATAATTAAAGAAACATAGACATTAACATGCCAAAAGATACAGTGTGATTCTATCCCCTATTAGGCTAATCACAATCAGCCTCTATCACAACTTATTCATGAGTGAATGTTCTCCCTAAAGAGATCGCACACGCAGCTAACATTGTACCACCAGCACCAGATAGATTAGTTGAAAACTTGACATATCAGGCAAGTCACATTCTTGTGTTGTCCATACTGTAGAAGCTAAAATGGAATTCTTTATATAGCCTAGTCTTGATTTTTTTAAACAAAAAAAAAAATTACCTAAAATGTAATTTAGCACCTTGTACACAATTTCGAATTTTATCGCGGATTAGAATACTACAATAACACACTTAATATGCTTATAAAAATAAAATAACTTATTTTGACAGCATTTAGGCATATTTCGCATTTATCGTGGTTGCGAAAAGCTACCATCTCTAGTCATTACTTATTTCTCTGTATTTATCTACAATAATCTCACTAGAGGTTTTGATTTATCTGGAGAAAATCAAAACTCGAGTGGGATGTAATTGACTGTTACACGATTAGAAGAAAATATGGGTATATAACACGATTTGAAGAAACAGTACTCTAATACAATAAAATATTGACTTACTAAAATATGTACTAAACTGTCTTGAAAATGTATTACACCATCTCATCATTACAAATATTCCGCTAGATGGCAATAGTGTGTTCTTTATTATCAGCTGTACTCCTTTTATCAGTTGTGCCAACTATACAATCTTCATTGAATTCTATGGACGATTTACTAGTCAAGAAGGCTTTGTTGATTCAGTTTCATTTGTATTAAACCAGTTGCATAAATCATTACCAACAAGCAATCGAGATATCACCTCGCAGTTAAAGCAAGTATAAACAATAGTATATAAATAGTAAACGTAGTTTCTGTAACGAAGTACAAAAGAATTCCCTAAAACGTTTGCGAAACAATACTGTATCCATCTAGTCGCCGAAACGGACCACCTGGTATAACATTAATAAAGTATAATAATAATTATTAATGATAGTGCGAGTTTATATGCTCAATTCTACGTAGAATTACACTTTTTTTAAAGCACGAGAGCTAGCATATACTTCTCACGACTTCTATCCCATGTAACATTTAACATAAAACAACCGGCTTTTAAATTATACCTTACATAATTTATCTAAATGTTGAAAGCTGTTAATTTTTCATAGGAAGTAAAAGCAGTTCTGAATTACACTGTCGTTAAATTAGGAAGAAAAGCTAAATTAGACATTATTAAAGAGAAACGTAGTACTTAAGTAACATTAATGTCGATGATTTTACTTCTACCGCATTACAATTTTCGTGTTCAATTTTGTACGTGTACATACGGATACAATTAACATCTTCACAAGAGAGCCAAGGCAGGGAAACACATATTATTCATTACCACTCGCATCGTCCCGGCTTTCAGGCGACTCTACCTTGCTATACAGCCATGCTGCGGATTGCGAACTGCGACATTTCTCCTCCAACGTGATATATTTATATCTACTTAGATCCATTCTCAATTTTTCTCCGTTCAAAATTGATCAAAGTTCCCTCAAAACAACAGCGAAAAACGGAGTGAGACAAGTGGTCAAACGACTTGGAGCTCTCACATATTTTTCCTTACAACCCCGAATTCTCTTGCAAAGACGCACTTGCGTACCTTTCGTTCCTCTTCACATATCCTTAGCCTCCTGAGTTCCGAGACATTTTTTGTTTTATATTTAATGTTCAATATAATTTTGCACTTAAAAAAAAGTCACTGAAATGAAGAAAAATGCTGAAAAAATTCTGTACGTTGCAGCTAAGGCACAAATGCAAGTAAATTATACTATACTTCGGGTCTCTGCACATACATCTTATATCATTTTTTATCCTTAAATATAACGTTTAGTGTGTACTTACTTCGAAAGCATGTCCTACGGTGCCTTGACATAGAGTTGCTGTCCGCCATTTTCATTTACAAATAGTTCAAACACGGCTTGCAATGACTCAATCGATCTTCTATTTCTACTATTTCTTCATGGTTCTACGTTCATATAAATGCGTGAGAATATCTTCCCTAATCCGTACTTTCATCGTTTGCAACCATTTCACTATGAAGAACTGTTTAGAAACGAAACAACGACGAAATCTCGACCATATGTTCGTAGTATCGTTTGTTTCTATGTTTATACTTTTTCTCCCGCTTAATTTATAGAACGCCACAGTCTGGAAAATTTATGCCGCCGCAGAAGTATGCAGACTTATTTCAAAACTAAAAGTCTCAATATTTTTCGCCCATACATTGAGGGTGCTATTCACAGACATTTCGCTAGCCCGCGCTACGAGCGTGCTAAACTAGCCCCGGTTATCGACTGGTTACTTGTACGGGATTCATATCATATCGCATCGCTAACACTGGTTTATGAATACGAAAAACGTTAGTTCGCTGATCATTCACCGGAAGCCCGCGCTAAGAATGTCTATGAATAGGGCCCTAGGAGATTTGCCTGTGGATTTAGGTTTTTTTACAGATTTACCTCTGGTTAAGCCTCTGCATGTATGACGCCCTTAATGCTGTTATTACGCCCCCAAGTTAAATTTTCGTCCCGTGAATGTAAGAGACGAGCGCTAGTAGCTCTAATTGCTCTAGTTGTTAGTATACAATCTACTGTTTCGTCTGTGAGTGAGGTCATATTGCAAGAGATAATACAATGAGTGAGTAACTATATATATATGTGTGTGTGTGTGTGTGTGTGTGTGTGTGTGTGTGTGTGAAATACGGTGTATAATATTAACACTTTCACAGTATTTATACGGGTACAACACTTTCAGCACCTCCTATACACGTGTATCATACAACAATTTTGTTAATATTATTGTATCTTCTTTTTATACCGATTGTATTATTCATTTCTATTTCTATTGTTGTAATTATATTCTGTATTATATGTTCTCTTCCGTATTATTATATAAATTTGTACTTGACCATGTTATAGCATCTTCCGAAGCATTTGAAATTCGAAATAAACAAATAAATACACAAATAAATAAATAAAACTAGCTGGCACGAATAGTAAACACCTCTTTATCAATGAATTTGAAAGACATGTTGGTTCAGAAAAGTGTGAATACAATTGAT
Source organism: Periplaneta americana (assembly GCF_040183065.1). NCBI lineage: Eukaryota > Metazoa > Arthropoda > Insecta > Blattodea > Blattidae > Periplaneta > Periplaneta americana. The sequence goes on along the minus strand of NC_091119.1, from coordinate 172,721,409 downwards.
ACATGGCATTCACCACGACGAATTAGACTGCGTGCTCTCACACCAACAGCATTTGCATCACAGCTTCTCCATCTCTTTTAAATTTATACATTATATTTAACATTTTAACATAGTTAATATCAAACTGTACAAATTTAATTTTAATGATACGATCTAATGAGAATACTTAGCCTTTAATTGTATAAGGTTAATATCATGCTGTGCCTTCTCCTTGTCTTATATACACACGAAAATCTAGCATCAGTGTTCAGCTTTACCATGTACAGTTTACCTCAAGAGGCACGACATTTATATAATTGTAAATGCCAGTACGTGCATTACTTACCATGTTATTAATTGCTAGATCAACTTATCACCTATTTCAAATATTGATTGCATTTCATGCACCTGAAGATGACTTTTTAAAGTCGAAAATATTAGTGACTTCGTACTAAATATTGTGATGTAACAGATTATCTGACCTCACAAATTGAAAAGTGTATTTGACTGAAAATTTATTATTATATAATTATTAACCTCTTTATCAGTTGAGTGTTTACTCAAAGGTCACAGAGGCAGAGGGGGAGGGAACGGTGATTCACATTCTTTCCGGACGCAGATTTAACTTGGGCGCGTAGTAGCTCGTGTCATCATTTGTAGGGAAGCAAACTGGGCATCTGACCGCGAGAACGAAGGTTCTTTCCGCTATAAATTAAGACAATTTTCGGTGCTAGGCAAGTTTTTATCTATAAAAACTCCCTGTATAAAACTATTCGTCATTAAATAAGAGAAAGCAGAAATAAAGGCTACTGATCTGTAGACAATATGAGTGACAACAGGTTAATAAAAGATAAAATTGAAGTAATTGATTAACTAGCGGACTTACTCGTGTTAATTATGTACAGAGGTGTGAAAATTATTAGAATAATCTTAATTTGAAAGGTTTTTTAATAGTTCCTTCACAAATATTCATTAAATTGATGAATATTGGTATATAATATTACTATACTGATGTAGGATATATTTACTACTAACAATGCCGGAAAGCATTGTTGTACATTGGTATTTTTCTTATTTTACAATTGTTATGGGAATTCAGAAATTATTATATTATGTTGGCGGAATTGGAAACATAAAAAATTAATTAAGAAATGCTTTAAACAAATTGTTCTTTGCGTTTACATTGTTGTGAAGGTTCAAATGAATGTATACATCTGTTTTGTGCATATAATTTTTTATGTTTCCAATTCCGCCAACATAATATAATAATTTCTGAATTCCCATAACAATTGTAAAATAAGAAAAATACCAATGTACAACAATGCTTTCCGGCATTGTTAGTAGTAAATATATCCTACATCAGTATAGTAATATATACCAATATTCATCAATTCAATTAATATTTGTGAAGGAACTATTAAAAAACTTTTAAAATTAAAGATTATTCTAATAATTTTTCACACCTCTCTAAGTCTGTGCGGCTTACAGCTGTTTCGGTGCTTCATCACACCATCCTCAGAGCCTACTAGATCTCGGCGTCACCTCGAACTTCTCTGCCTGTTGTGTGGGTGCGTCTGATTGTTGAAAAGTGGAGTCAAATAGTGTGTGTGTACTGAAATTGATCTGTGAGTTGAGAATTTGATCTGGGTGTGTTTTAGTGTTTGTATATTTCGTACTGTTCTAGTGTGTTGAGTTTCTGGTTCTTGGGTTGTATGTGTAGGATTTCCATGTCTGCATTTATGTTATTGTATGTATGGTTAGCATTGGTTATGTGATCGGCGTATGTAGATGTATTGTAAGCCGCACAGACTTACATAATTAACACGAATAAGTCCGCTAGTTAATCAATTACTTATATTCAAGTGTTAAAAGTAGTGTACGCAAGATTCAAAATGGTTAAAATTGAAATGGAGTGCTCAGAAAAAACCTGCTCGCGACAGCGTACATAGTCCATCCTTCATTTGAGATGCCAAAGACAGGTTTCAATCTAGTGCGGTAGTACAGTACTGGTCTAAAATGTTAAGTCCCCTGTAATGGCTCAAGTGATAGCATTTACAGCTACAAATTCCAAGTATCAGTAGTGGTGGTGGTAATATACTAGCGTAGGTCTATCCGAGATCAGTTCATGGTAACGCAACGCGTATAAAAGCAAAACAAACTAAAGAATACAATAAGATGTAGCCTAATCCATTCTGGCACAAAACAGCTTTGTAACGCGCAAAGTAGGGAAGGTGCAGTGATTCAGAATTTCTTTTATTCTAAGAGTAGCATTTGAGAGGGAGTCCACGATAACACGACACCCACTCGACGACGGCCCGGAGATAACGTCAGGGGACCGCTTCAAAGTTATCTCGAGCATCGGAACAACTCATTTCAGCTCTAATTCAATGAGCATTTTCACCGCATTGTTCGCAAATGCTGACTCCGTTGTTGTAGAGTTCAATCGTATTACCTCCTACATGAAGAACTACTTGAAGGACAAATTAGATCGCATTACGTGGAACACTAGCCCGAGTCCCAACTCAGGGGTGTGCAAAATTTAATTACAATTTCCACGATTCGTTACGTCACAATTTTTCTTTCCTATCATTCGAGCGTAAAGAAAACCTCAATAGGTTTAAGTTTCTTATCGCTGCATGTGTAAGCAAATATTTCTGTTCTTTAACGATTTATAAACACTAATTTTACTTCTCATCTTCTATTTCTCACCTGTCCTTTGCTCTTCGACTCTCTTTCTTGTTCTTCTCAAAATCGTCACCACCACCATGAAGCTATCACGGAATTGGGCTCTATAAGTCTCTTCGGAGTCCTTATTTCTTTCCTCTGGTCTATATTATAGGCTACAGTATTTAACTATGGAATTCTGTCCCTATCAATTTCGCGTATATGTTGGATATAGATTTTCATTTGTCATTTTTTTTTTAAATATGGGTTTAGTTTTTAGTTTCCTATAATGTCTTCTTTCTGAATGTTAATCCTGTCATCTACATTCAGCTGTTATCCTTAAAATGCCATTTCTGCTGCTGTGATTCTCGATTTGTTTCGTTTCGAAGTTCCGATTTCGATCCACACAGAAAAGTAGATAGGCTACTGTTAATGTGCTACTGAATAATAGAATCAATGCAGCCACAAATGAAAGATATAGACCAACTGGAGAAATCTTGTCCAGTGTATACCAGATACAAGAATAACTACGGCTTGGAAAGCATGTTGAAAATATTCAGATTGTCAATGTTAATACAGTGTAATACAATATAATATTTGTTTTTATTCAGTCTTATGACAAATCAATTATTAAAAACAATGACATATATTTCATAACATGTAGTCACTGAGTTTTATATAAAGTAGGTTACGAACGTTTTCGCCCATTCAGGCATCTTCAGGTTCATGTATACAATATCTCATTATAGTCTATGATAAATACAATAGTAGTCGATGAGATGGACTGTTTAAAATTAACCATGATATATATAAAATGTACAAGTGTATGGATAATTAAAATGTAATCATGTTACAAGGTCATAAAAATTGTGAACACGTTTGTAGTGTTCATTTTACTACAAACGTGTTCACAATTTCCACAATTTTTATGACCTTGTAACATGATTACATTTTAATTATCCATACACTTGTACATTTTATATATAGGCCTATCATGGTTAATTTTAAACAGTCCATCTCATCGACTACTATTGTATTTATCATAGACTATAATGAGATATTGTATACATGAACCTGAAGATGCCTGAATGGGCGAAAACGTTCGTAACCTACTTTATATAAAACTCAATGACTACATGTTATGAAATATATGTCATTGTTTTTAATAATTGATTTGTCATAAGACTGAATAAAAACAAATATTATGTCCACACCTGTGAGTAACGGTCAGCGCGTCTGGCTGCGAAACCAGGTGGCCCGGGTTCGAATCCCGGTCGGGGCAAGTTACCTGGTTGAGGTTTTTTCCGGGGTTTTCCCTCAACTCAATACGAGCAAATGCTGGGTAACTTTCGGTGCTGGACCCCGGACTCATTTCACCGTCATTATCACCTTCATTTCATTCAGACGCTAAATAACCTAGATGTTGATACAGCGTCGTCTTAAAATAACCCAATAAAAAAAAAAACAAAACAAATGTTATATAGTATTACACTGTATAACTACGGCTGCCTTTTCATTAACTTATGAGAGCTATATGTAGAGAAATTTGGATCGATATTTGAAAAGATGGCGCGAGAATTTTGCGAAGAAAAAGGTTGAAGAATATAATCAATCACTGATGTAAATGATAATGATGCCGATGTATATAATCTTAATCTAATATGTTTTAATGTCGTGAAAGTTTTATTTATACCTGACACTTGCAAGAATTTACAGTTCTCTTAAATCTTATTCTGTTTCATAAGATAAAGTAGACCTACATCCCAGAGAATTGAAAAATATGTTTCTTATATAATTTTGTTATTCATTCATAACTGCATGTAACTTTATAGACCACATTTAGCCTTATTGTTGTAATGAGTATTGTGGAGTTTTATTCCCCTTATGTTGTTGCCATTCCATTCGGAAATAATCTCATTAATACAGTTGTTGAAGAGTGACGGTGATAGGGTGGAAAAACTGCTTCACGCCTGTTAATATACGTGCAGATTTTGAAAGTTTCGAATGCATACAGGAGACGAGTGAAATTTTGGTCCTCTTTTAATCAAAAATCTCTTTTTTCTTTTGTAAAAATGAATTATCCGCAATCGGCACTTGGAATCCTATTAAAAAAAGAGACTGAGCTCTTTAAATCTCACTATTCGAATTGCAAAAACCTTTTGACAGCTGTTTTCTCACAATTTGTTTCAGCACATTTCCTCATATTCAAAGTGTAAAGGCTCTCACAGTTAGAGTCTATGATGTTAAGAAAATTCAATTTTTAATGCATGTTCTACATACAAACTGTGGGTGGGAAAATCTAGTTCCATTTTTTCATAGGCTAAATATCTTTTAATTAAAAATAAAACTTACGAAACTGACATTAAAAAAAATGAAATCTCGAAATTGAGTCAATGTAGTTTTTTTCTAGTCTTAACTTTAAATTTACAATTTTGGAGGTTAAACTTTCATACATCACAAATGCTGTAATAAAAAATATCAGGCATAATACTTAAATTTTGTACGCTTCAATTTTCAAAATATGCATTTTTTAATCGGATAACTCAAAAACCATTCAAATGAGGATGAAACTTATATGCATTATCAACTAGAGCAGGAGGATGGTGTATACATAAAGAAAATGTCTGAAGCTTAAAAATTGTAGAAAATACAAATTTCATCCATTACTGAATTTTTATTTCATTATGTTCATACATTTTGTTCATTACCTCCAAAGTAAATCTGGAACGTTTCGATTAGGTACGGCACCTAAAAATTCCAAAAGACTTTGATTTATTAGTTGTCAAAAACTTCCTCATAATTAATCAAAAGTGAATGTTTAAATTAAATTCTAGTCTTCTTTAAATTACAACTTTTAATGTGAATGTTGCATATAGCTATACAGAAATGCCCTTTTCTAAATCCACATTGAGGTTTTTATTTCTTTTGTTGCTTATTCTTCATTTATTTTTTCTCTTCTTTCTTTTTCTTAATTTTCTATCATTCACCTTAAGGCCTTATTTTTCCTTTCTCTTTTTTTTTTACACTAATTCTGGAATACTGGGGAAAAGTGGCATAAGTCAGTTTCCACAAACATTTTTTTATTAATTTATTGACAACTTACGGAACATCTGCTCTCTTGGGAAAAGAGACATAAGTATTTCTCCCATTACAATAATTCATAAAGAAGAAAATCAAATCGACATAAACCAGTGTGAAGACAGTTTTTTTCCTTCTCCTGTAAAATTAACATTTTTGACTGGTGCCACTTTTCCCGAGCACTACAGAATTTCTTCTGATTTTTTTTTTTGTACGGACACACTTTCCCTCTGTTATTAATTCCCTCTTTTCTTCCATTTTCCGTATGCATTTCTTCCATTCCTCATTTTCCCTTGTCCCTTTCTTTAATTTATAATTATCCACGATTGGCAATTTTCTCCTTCCTTTGTTTCTTTTTATTTGTGTTCCTTCTTCAGTTTTATATCCCTTCTTTATATTCTCAATATATCTTTGTTGTTTCTGTGGACACGATTAGATGTTTTTTCATTCGATATCTTGTAAATAATACAGACTATTCAGAATCAATAAAACATATATAGAGTGGATGGTAGTCTCTGCACCAAAATGAAAACTGGTAATAAATATTGAGGAGAGATTATAAAAATCTAAATAAGTTTTTTACTCTAACATTCACCGTATTAGAGGAAACAGATTCGTTTCAATGAACCATTTGGCAACATCACGGCTGCTACAGTAACTCTCAGCAAGCGCGGCCTGTACTCCTTACCTTCCTCTCCCCCTCTGCTGTCCTCAGTAGCACGCGACGTGCGCTGCGTTGCAAGATTTATTTAAACAATATTCGCTATTAATCAATTTAAATTCATGCTGAACGTTTTAATTTGTATTAACTGTTCAGATTAATTACTTTTATTATCTATCTGCTTGTTATTTCTCTCGGGTCATTACCACAATAGAGCTCTGCAAACATTGGGCAAATATATTTTTTTTCCTGCTTAAGGCTGGTTCACAGTAAACCGGAAATGAGAATCGGAACGAAAATGAAAACGGTAAAATTGTTAAAATGTGTACACTTAAATGTGAGCATTCACAATTAACGATAAGCTTGCCGGAGCCCGGGAGCGGGCCAAGATTCAACTTTGGCGTTCACGTTTCCGATCACAGCCCACTAGATTCATTCTATTGCCATCTAAAAGCTATTTTATCGTCGTATATTTTGTAGTAAGAACACCGTGACATAACCTATGCATTATTTTGTTCTGTGCTGTGCATCATGGAGCAAGTTTAATTTGATGAGATTCTAATATTGCGTGTTGAGGAAAATCCACACGTTTACGATAAGCGGCGCGCCTCGTATAAAGATGAGAAAATGAAGGAGAATACGTGGCTTTCAATAGCTGCATCTTTGAACACCGATTGTAAGTGAATCATATTTTATTACTGTATTGGTTGTATTACACACTACATATTCATGCTTCAATTCAATAACTACTGTTGTGTTCATTTTTGTTCTGTTACAAATGTTTCTTCTCTAATTATTTTACGTTATGGTACACTTAAAATAGGTTGTGGTAATAAAGATGCATGGGCATATTTATAGTACCGTACCTAATGAAATGTTTCAGTTGAAATTTCGAAGTTGGTTAACCTGTGTTTATGTTGGCCACCTTGTACTCATGAGAGAACGCCATTGGTCAATTATACACAAATGACATCAGAATGCATAATGTCGACTTTACATATCGTTATTGACATGCAGTCTCTACGTTCTCGGTTTATTGTGAATCAAAAATGTTCATATTCACGTCCTCTGCTTCTCGTTTTCATTCTGGTTCTCGTTCCCGGTTTATTGTGAACCAGCCTTAAATTGTGCTTCATCGAAGGAAAAGTGTAATAAAAGTTTCGTTATATTTAACATGTAGATTCACCTCTTAAATTTTGGTGCATATAATATAAGTTAATATGTCTCCTTTGCCAACTTCACATCTGACTGTATGTGCCGAACATCAAACTCCAGTGCTTCTGCTGAGAATATTTCAGCTTACGGAGTTGCGACTAGGTCTGCCAACTGGACGAGCTTTCCAACACATTCGCCTGCATTACGGCATGACATTCACAAAGTACTGCTGAAGTTTAATCTCTGTTCCATCTATTTAGTAAAGGTCGCCCTTCATATTCGTAACTGTCCATGCTGATAGCATCGATAAAGTCCAATTCTTCCGCAAGAGAGAACACCATTCTTAAAATAGGAGCACATGCGCTATCAGACAGGATCGCGGCCAATATTCTTCTTGAAATGCAGGTATGAGAGAGAGCCTTGTGATGTAGAAGATAACATTTGGGCACTGCGTATCAACTCGGTCTCTATAATTTCTACCCTGCCATGTGGAAGATGTTCAGCGATAGTGAAAGATCGCGAGGTGCAGCATCAGCTGACACAAAGTGAGTAATGAACCAGCGAAAACCCGCTTACCTTTCGACGCAGACAATCGGCGAAAAGGATCTCATCACTGATGACGAATACAGACACCCAGCAACAACGGTTTTAATGTTAAATCGGGGAAAAATGGATAAAGCATTTCAAACATCAGAGGACTCCGTTAGAAGACATGGTCACAGCACACGCAGTCCCGGTTAACAAGCAATGTAAGTGCAAATGATCCCCTTAATTAGAATTCAGCAGCCAGAGATTCCATTTCCGAGAAACGAGCTGTGAGTCGGGTACATTTCTACGGCCTCCGACTTAACCAAAATTGTTTCAGACTTTACAGCTACAATTAAACTAATATTTACCCTTTTGAAACCTCACATTTATTAAGGAGAAAAGATTGTTACGGCGATAATATTTTTAGATAAAAAATAAATAAATAAAAATTGTGCGTTAATCAGGAAGGAATTTCAAATTTCATTCATCCATTCATTGGTACTTCACTGCAAACACAGCATTATTCAATCTTTATTTTCTTCCCTCTTAGTCTCCAAATATGATCCAATTACCTTAATGTCGTCTATCATATACCATCTTCTGCCCCGAACTTTTCTCCTGTTCACCATTCCTTCCACTGCATCTTTCAGTCGGCTAGTAAGCAGTTTCTTCTTGGCCAGTGACTCAATCAATTCCTTTTTCTCTTCATGATCAGCTTCAGCATCATTCTTTCACCTCCCACTCTCTTCAACACAGCTTCATTTCTTATTCTGTCTGTCCATTTCACACGCTCCATTCTTCTCCATATCCAAATTTCAAATGATCCTCTTCACTTCTTCGTAATGTCCATGTTTCTGCCGTTCAATACCACTCGTCACATAAAGCACTTCACTAGTCTCTTCCTTAGTTCCTTTTCCAGAGGTCCGCAGAAGATACTCCTTTTTCTATTAAAAACTTCCTTTGCCATGCTATCCTTTTGACTTCCTGGCAGCTGCTCATGTTACTATTTACAATAGACCCCAAGTAATAATTTCAGTATCTCTTACCCTTAGTAAGACAACATTTTCGTTATTAGTGTGATCATTAAATATCGAAACCATTGTTAAAATGGTTATTTAACGACGTACCAATTCCAAGGTTGCCTAGTTAGTGGAATTAGTGAGAAGATTTTATTTGGCGAGAAGAGTCCTGATCCACCTTAGAATTGCATGACATTCGCCTTACAGTGAGCGAAAACCTCGGAAAACTCCAAGCACGTTATCGGAGCAAGCGGGATTCGAACCTACGCCCGAAGACAGCCTACAAACGCAAGTACAACTCACTACTGTATATGCTATACCGGTGGCTATTTTCTTATTTGATGCTTACGTCCACTTGGCAACTCTGCTTTTTTCAGGCATCGACATGTTGGTAGGATAGCCTATGCAATTGAAGTGCAACGGAATTTCGGGAGGTGAGCACTAGGACCTAGCACTGCGGCCTTTCAAGATATCGCGCTAACTCTCAAGCTATGCGCATTCCCAAATCCACACCGGCTGACTCAGTACGGTTCGCTGCATATCCAGGCAACCCCACTCGTCCCTACGCCAGCCCATTTTGTGCGTCACCAACCGGGTTTGGAATGACGACGGAATGATGGAGATGCCTAATATGAAGAAACGGAAGAACCCTGAGTATAACCCCAACTATTCACCACAAATGTCAGTATAGATTTTGTTCATTCAGGATTCGAATTTAATTAGGTGTATTCAAACAACTGTCATTTCATTAACACACATTTTCCAATTAATTATAGTATAACAATCTGTAACATACAACGTTAACTCTGTCCATTATGCAGGTAGCAGAAGGCAACTAACAGGTTCTATGAATTTCTGAATTTCATATAGAAACTATATCATAAATTGGCTAATTGTTGGATAAGAGTTTACCAAACTATCTCAGGAATTACAGTGGTTGGGGTGATTGGTATGAACTACGAGCATAAACGTTTCCAGTTTCCACATTTGCATTATTCAGCCGATATCAATTACATACTTGTTAATTTTACCTGCTAAGTCAACAGTGCATTCCAATGACTATCATAGTGGGTCCCGCAAAGCCATTTCTGTGGCTCAGCGAATACATAAATTCGATGGCACTGATCGTCGGTTGGCTGTTAAGCCAATTAACAACTTTGCTGTTGTTACACTCGTGGCCACCAAAGAAGCGACTTTTAACGTCTCTAGGGAAGTAGGCGTAGTAGTGTTAAAACACAGGAGAAGTTTTAGAATATAACTGGGCTAAAAATCTATGCGGCAACGCCGTCTACACTTACATTGTGGCGCCGAAAAGGCGAGTTATTTAACGAATGTAATTTCTATTGGCTGACCCAAGAGGGTAGCGGGTAGAAGGAAATAAAAAATTTGATGCTACGGAACTGTCACGCTTTGCTTGAGTCAACTTTAATTAGTTAGACTGTTGTTGACTTTAACATTAATCGCATACTTTCGAACTCAATTAAAATGTGTGTGGCCATCTGTTATATTTATATCTGAATTGACATTGTTTCGCAGTCTTTACAGATTCCATAGGCGAAATGCCTTTGTGTCATGAGTAATTAATTATTCCTAAAACAATGTGTAAGACAAAAAAAATAACATTGGTGGTGTTGAACAACAAGTACGTATGTCAAAACAACGATCAAAAAACAATTCACTTAATTCCCATCAAAGAAATTTTCCCGAATCTTCTACGAACATATCTTAAGCCAAGGAGGAATATAAACTCCACAAGAAAAGGTTTAAATATCCTCTTATGTTAGACATTTATTCACATTCAAGATATTAAAATGTTTCTTCGCACTCCTGTAACAATTGAACTTTTTCCAATGTTTTTCCGAATAGTTATGTTTCATTAATTTTTATTCTCTGACTCAATATTATAATGTTAATGCACGACTTAAAATAATTTATCCATTATATTGTTGTTCAATACCATCGAACGATACGTTGGATCCGTTAAAAAGAGGTCCATTCCTGAAGAATAGCTATTTTTTAACGGATCTAGGTTATTTCTTTACCTTGTCTCCCAACGAAATTTATACCTAGCTCCGAAACAAAGTCGAAAATAACCGCACCATGGAAAAATCAAAATCATATTACGAATGTATCTTATTGTTATTGTTGAAAATGTAATTATTGTACATATTCAGTTACATTTGTCCACAAAACACCTTCAGTAAAGTAGACTTAGCATATAAATAGCTACAAACGAAAAGTTACATGGAACCCATTATCACATATAGGTCTATATCAGATTGGCCATTCCCATGTTATGAAAAATGGCAACATAAAATGAGAACAACCACCAGAGCCTCCACAGTTGAAATGGCGGTTTTTGGTAACAACCGCTAGATGGAAGTATAGTTTCTGCATCCAATTCCGTAAGGGTTATAACGTGACTTCGTTTGCAGTCGCTAGATGGCAGCAGAGTGAAATTTATGAAAGTGGTTGTCTGGAAAGTCGATTAGGCTGATCAATGTTACATGTTACGTTTATTACATAATCCTTAATTAAATCTTTTCTATCATTTAGGTTATATTAGAGCTTCTACTGTATGAGATTATGGATAGCCACGTATCAGAGATTGTTTAATATATATTTATAATTGACGTGGAATGCAACTCTTTTAATAAAAATTAAACTGAATCAACAAAGCTTTCTTGACTAATAATCGTCCATGGAGTTCAAGAAGCTTGTATAGTTGGCACAACTGGTAACAGAAACCAGTTGATCATAACACACTACTGCCATCTAGCGGAATATTTGTAATGATAAGATGGTACAATAATACATTTTCAAGACAGTTTAGTATTTTTTTAAAGTCAATTAATATTTTATTGTATTAGAGTGCTTTATTTCTTCTAATCTTCGTATACTTTCATCTAATCGTGTAATAGCCAATTAAATCCCAATCGAGTTTTGATTTTCTATAGGTAAATCAAAATGTCTAGTGAGATTGCTGTAGATAACAATGTATATGCATAAACTATATGACCAATATTTCCATTATAAAAGCAGATTAATTCGTTGATGTTTGGGTGAAGGGAGACATGTCATAAAATGAATTTTGAGGTAAATGAAAATTAAACTTCGAAACCTTATTAAAAATAATTTTTTACATAAATAAAACACAACAAATGCTAGTATTATTTTGTTTTTTGTATATCCAATTGCAGATTTTAACATGTGTACTCACCTGGGAAACAGAACTCCATTTGCACAAAAAATGACTTAACTGCTTTTACCCGAATAACATCGAATTATTTCGTGCCTCCATGTTAAATTTAGAATGAGCGCACTCATTGGAACCAGGTACCCAGCTGTTAAACTCATTAATCCTGTGAGCTTCCAATTTATTTGATTTCCCTCGTGCTTAAATTGACGTTTTATTATTAAAGGAATGAAGTTTTTAAGCCGATGATGTGGCAAAATTATGGCTTAAATATATGCAGAACAGTCCGCACTGGGAATCTGTAAAGTAAATGATTAAGTGGACCGTTGTAGCATTTGTAACGTTGAATAAAATTTGATTTTATATTGTGAACACCCGCAAGAGCCTAGAGCGGGTAGGCCGCTCGGAAAGCGTCAGGATTCACAGTGCAGATTGATCGCGAAGTTAATCCCCGAAGGAGTGCGAGCCCAACGGAGAACGTGAATGTCAATAATTTAGACAAATATGATAAAAATATATAGGAAAAATTTACTTACAACAAAAGAATTACGTCCGTTGCTCACATTTTTGGGTCTCGCAGCTGGAGTACAAACAACTAATACTATTTTCTATAGAACATCCCAGACCTTGCTGATGACGTAGTTATCATTAGTACAAACATCAAAAGTCTGAGTAATGAATTTGAGAGACTGAATGAAAAGGCTGGACACATGGGATTAGCTATCAAGAGAAAACAAAATGTATGTTTAGTGGGTATTCTAGAATATCAATACCAAATGAGCTTAAGAAACAGGAATTTACGTTCGAGAGGGTCAAGTCTTTTAAATATTTGGGATCAGTAATAACGGAAAACAATACCATGGATAGTGAAATAGGAGCTAGATTAATAGCAGCCAGTAAGAGCTATTTTGGATTAGTAAATATATTAAAAGCAAAGACTGTTCCTTGCACGATTAAAACTAAAATTTATAAAACAATTATAAGACCTGTGTTGATTTATGGAGCGGAGACTTGGACCCTGACAAAAAGAGAGGGAAATTCTCTGGGAACTTTCGAAAGAAAGATGTTAAGAAGAATATATGGAGCGATTAATGAGGGAGGAATATAGAGAAGAAGGTTTAACCGGGAATTATATCAATTATATGGAGAACTGGATATAATGGCGATTATAAAAGCAGAAAGGATAAGATGGCTTGGTCATCTCATGGGAATGAGCGAAGACGAAATAGCCAAAAAGCTGCTTTTTAATGAAAATGGAGGGATAAGGAAAGAGGGAAGACCTAAAGTAAGCTCAGATGGTTTGATGGCTTGACAGATGACTTGGTGGCATCGGGAGTGAGAAATTGGAGGAAAAGGCACAGGAAAGACGAACATGGAAAAGAAATGTTGAGGACGCCAAGGCCCATGTGTGGCTGTAGTGCGGAGATGATGATTCCCAAGAGAAATCACAGAAAACCATAAGTTTAATTTTATTGAGTACTGGGCATACCCGTGCATTTTGCTGTACGTCTTCTTATAAAAGAGTATCATTGACTTAAATCTGTGCGCCGTTTCCCTTATTTCTAAGTTTTTTTTATCACCCACTCAAACACTTCTCTATCGACTTTCCCGATTTCGCACCGCGAAAAGTCTTCACAAATTTTTTTGAAGGGTAAGTTTTTCTTTTTTGATTTCTCCAGTATCGAATCATATAGGCTTGCACTGAAACAGTAGCTTACGCTTGATTTATTTCCGCGAAGTCAATCACATTAAATTTCAATGTCAAAGAATAACTCACTCGCTTGTTGCTCATTATTACATTGACCCTGACAATGATGTTTTTTTTTCTATATGACTTCGGAAGTAAAGTATGCGAAAACCGATACCATCAGTAGAAGAAGAAAAGTAATTTGTCTATTTCTGTGCTGTGACAATGGAAGAAATAATGGGACTGACAGGACGGTAGATAGTTTGAGGATAAACAAAGAAAGATGTTCCTATTCGTCAGCGCGGAGACAACTGAAGAAATAACGGGACAACGGGACAGAGGATGGTATCAGAAGCGGGTTTTACCTTGCAATCTTACAATGAACATATGCCACTGTTACTGTATACAAATGTGCAAAAGTAGGCAGGAATTCAGAGCCTAGTGTCATGTTGTATAGGATGACGAAAGGATCTATTGTGCAGATATATTATAAAGTAGAGGGGGATCTTACATGCGAGCACGATCTAATAAGGAAGTAAATACGGCACGCCTATATGAAGTCTGGCAGCGTATGTATATGTATATTATATTTCGAAGTACTACAGATTAATTTTTGATTTCGTGTGAGTAGGTCAAGATGTACAGATCACTTGATTTTGAAGCAGTAATTCACATTTCACGATGAATATTAATATCTATATCTGTGTTCAACGAAAGAAGAAACTTCGTTTTATACATTAATGGTCTTAAAATCGATTAAGGTCACGCAATGCTTACTTTGCAAAAAGGTACACGAACAATTTGAGAAGATTATGTGATGAAAAATTAATTGCTAAATTATACGAAAATATACGTACTAGCACATGATTAATTATTCAGCTAATAATGTAGGGAGTATATATAAACTATGTGACTTTGTTCTCGGAAAATAGTAGAGGTATGTATAGTTTCAAATCTGAACAATTCCACTATCGGTCTATTTTGAGATAAGCGATGTAATACACGGAACATATTCTTCTCTTTATGAATTCACAAGGGTTGTTTGTTCTTTGCTTGAGCAGAAATAAGCAAATGTGTCTGAAAATCGTAGATAGTTTCAGAAGTTTGTAATTTCGTCACAACTTTTGGATTTTACTCTCTGAAAAAATAAATAAATAAATAAATAAATAAATAAATAAGCTGCAAGTATTCTTTTTCGAAAACTCATAACTCATTGCAACATTAAGAACATAAAATTATTCTATGTACTGTACTTTAATCTGGGCTTGATAATTTCCATTATTCACTGGACTGACACAATTTGAACGTATAACACTATAAATAATATTTTGCCTCTCTCTGCTCTCGCAGAGCTTACGTGGCCCTTCACACGTGATGCCAGAAAGACTCCATTAATTTTTCGGTAGGTGCATTAATCTTTTCACGAAATCAAGAATGAAATATGCTCTTTTTTAAAACAGGAGCTATCAGTATTTTCACAGTTACTCATTCCCCGATATCAGAGAGTAAAGAATTAGTGGATTATTCTACGCTATGTGCTCGTTACAAGTCAGATAAAGCACGTCCGTTTTACTTCAACTGTTATTCACTTTGATTAGGCTCCCAGTGTTTTCCCTCTGCAAAGCAAATAGTGCACAGTGGTACCTGTACTCAACCTGGTGATAACGACCTATTAAAAGAAAACAATTCCCATTAATATTTCCAGACTATACAGCGCCTATGTGATAACTAGACCAGGATTTTTGGGGAAATACCTTAAGCACTAATACAAAAATGTTTAAATATAAACACGTTTAACGAATTAAGATAATGTTATATGGAACCCTAAAATACGTATTTTGGCCTTTAACGTCTATTTCATATTTTATTGTCTGAAATGCCTAGTTGCCTTTATTTTATAAAGAATAAAGCTACCTACTCGAATTTTTACGTACCATGCACTTCCTATCACATCTGTGCTATACAAGGTGAAAAGCAGATTAATTCGTTGATGTTTGGGTGAAGGGAGATATGTCATAAAATGAATTTTGAGGTAAATGAAAATTAAACTTCGAAACCTTATTAAAATATTTTTTTACACAAATAAAACACAACAAATGCTAGTATTATTTTGTTTTTTGTATACCCACTTGCAGAATTTAACATGTGTATTCACCTGGGGAACAGAACTCCAATTGCACAAAAAATGACTAAACTGCTTTTACCCGAATAACATCGAATTATTTCATGCCTCCATGTTAAATTTAGAATGAGCGCACTCATTGGAACCAGGTACCCAGCTGTTAAAGTCATTAATCCTGTGAGCTTGAGGTAATCGGGGATAGTATACTGAACCACCTTAAGAGTATGTAACAAATTTCTCAATCTTCAAAGTTTTTTTCAGACATGAAAAAATACCATGTTTTTAGGTTAGTTAATACTGCCAGGCAATTTGTTTTCTTTAGGAATGCCTCACTATTTACGCGGAGGTCTAAACTTGTGGTGTAACAGGTTATGATTTATTGTGTATCCAAACACAATTAAAAAAAATTGTTTTGGATTTAAACATATTAAACACTATTTAATCTGTATTCACTCTCAATTTTAATTTTATTTTTGTCTGTATTGGAATCCCCTCCTGAGCACGAGTCTTACTCATTCAGGAGTGGACTAGTTTACCTTTCATTGTATTTATTAATTTGTATTCATTTCAAACTTACTAGCAATAATGAATAAATAAATCTATACTAATAATAAATCTGTAGCCGAAATTTTTCTGGCAATTTTCGATTTTCCAAAAATAATTGGTCCTAACATATATAATTAACCACCCTGAAACCGTAAATCGCTTTTTTGACATTTTTGTTTGTATGTCTGTCTGTATGTTTGTTACCTTTTCACGCGATAATGACTGAACGGATTTCGATGAAAACTGGAATATAAATTAAGTTCGTTGCAACTTAGATTTTAGGCTATATGGCATTCAAAATACATTTAAAAGGGGGGTTATAAGGGGGCCTGAATTAAATAAATCGATATATCTCGCTTATTATTGATTTTTGTGAAAAATGTTACATAAAAGTTTCTTTAAAAATATTTGCGATAAGTTTTATTCCTTGAAAAATGTTGATAGGACTGATATTTAATGAGATAAATGAGTTTTAAAATTAAAATAACTGCCATCTAAGGCCGTGTAATGAATTAAAAAAACAAATGACTTCGTCTATAAGGGGCCTTGGACAGCAACAATCGAAAGCTATGAAAGATAGCCTACAGAGGATGTTTCTGTGTTTGTATGAAGTAATATCGGAAGCTAAATTAACCGATTTGTATAATTAATTATTATTTCACCATTGGAAAGTGATGTTTCTCTAGATGGACATAATGCTATAATGTTACTACAGTAACTTCTGATATAATATAATATAATATAATATAATATAATATAATATAATATAATATAATATAATATAATATGTAATATTATATAATATAACTTATTTGAATGGTTCACAACCATAGTGGGCCAAGCGCCATTTACTGAATACGTAGAAAACAAGGGTTAAAATTAAGTTATTACTATAATTCAATGGAAACCTATAACAAGTAAAATAAAATATACACATTAAATCTAAATGATGTCAATCTTCATTAAACTATGGTTGCATGTAATAAAAATTAAGAAACATGTTAAAGGAATTGTCATTGCACCAAAATGAGTGTCTCTGGACCAAAATGATCGCATTTTAATTATTTGGATGCAATTTAAATTAAGTAACATACTAAACGATTTATCCTTCTTCAAACACGAATGTTCCCTGGATCAAACGTCCTATTTTAATTATGTAATTACTTTATATTTATTTCTAACGGGTGCAGCGGAGCGCACGGGTACGGCTAGTAAATAAACAAATAAATAATAACAATAATAACTATAAAATGGAGTGCTCATAATTTCATACCACTCCTGACGTTGAAAATGTTTTCATGATAACGTAAAATAATAACATGAAAGCATACAAACTCTCGTAATATAAAATAATAATGTAAACTGTTAAGCGAGTTCTCTATTACGTTAGGGGAGTACAAACAATAAAGCTAACAGAATTCTCACTTCCCTTGTCTGTCTACCTCTCGGGGTTAAGAATCCTTCGCACCTCACCTAGCTTTTATGCACAATGTACCTGTGCTAATATTAAGCCTACTGCATCAAATACGCGCTACCCTCTCGGGACTGAATATTTAGCTGAGAATTTATGGACCTGGACATCCCGAAGGACGCTGCATTGTGAGCGACAAATACGGAATTATATGAGTGGCTGTTTATGATTTAAACAATTTCAGTTCTCATATGACAGTAATTTAATTATTCTACGTTCCCATTACGCAGCGAATGTGACCGGCGGCGTTAATAACTAATTATTTCTACTGCCCACCTTCCCACCCTCGCAGCGGAGTTCGGAGCGCCTCACTTGCCCCATTCCATTACGCTAAAATACACAGGAGCAGTTCACTCTGAACCCCGTTGTGAGGCATGTGGCAGCTTTCACACATGTGTGAGCTATACCACGCCCCATGTCGAGGGAATACATCTTGTTACGTTCTAGGTAATATCTGAATTGCAGTGTTCAGCATGGAAGTCTCTCAACATCATTAGAGAGAGGATTTTAGGTAAAAATTCTCTCAGACCTTGAGTTTACTTCTCACTATAATATTACACATGCATATATTTATTCTACAATTTGGAATTCCTCGTTAGAGGTCTTTCCTTCTCCACTCTGTCCTAGAGTAGTGATCGACAGAATTTTTGTCATCACACTTTTCTAGCTGAAGAGGTGAATTGAAGTCGAAACAGAGAAAACAATAAATAGAGTTTACACTCTTGAAAATAAAAGTTTGTGTTTTCACGGATCTTTGACAAAGGTTTGATCCTTTGATTGCATTTGGTATTATCCTTTTGCAATCTTTGGATATTCCAAAAGCTTTGGCCTGTGATACACAAAATGGGATGGTATTCTTTGACCCAGTTTGCGAATCTCCAATTTCGAACTATTCTGTTCTCATCAGCAAGACGAAGTCGTAGAACGGTAATCTTGACAGAAATACTGCAAAAACAGAAGTAGGTGATACTACTTCAAAGCATTTGCAAAGTAAAGTCAAATGACGTAAGTCAAAAGACAAATCAATAGCTTTTGTGGAGGTGTATCAAATTCTACAATTTGGAATTCCTCGTTAGGGGTCTTTCCTTTTCCACTCTGTCCTCTGTTTTGCGTTTTCTCTATTTCGGCTACAATTCGCCTCTTCAGCTAGAGAAGTATGATGACAAAAATTCTGTCGATCACTACTCTAGGACAGAGTGGAGAAAGAAAGACCCCTAACGAGGAATTCCAAATTGTAGAACTTGATACACCTCCACAAATGCTACTGCCTTGTCTTTTGACTTATGTCATTTGACTTTGCTTTGCAAATATACATACATCTTAATGTAGATAATAATTTGAATACAAAGAAGTTAGAATTGGTCTTAGAGCCAATATTTCCTGTTTACTTAAACGTTACTAGAGTGTGTTTTCAAACAATGTTCCATGAATTTTGAAACCATTAATACCGCAAATTAATAATCCGAATTCTTCGAACCCCCCTTCGACTCAGAAAAAGGGTAAAGTAAATGTATCCCAAAAGATAGCGGGAGGTTAATGCTTTATCCGGAATGAGTCCCAAGACTGGTCGTATTACGTTACACATACATTTTGGGAAAACCTCTGGAAAACTCCGAACAGATAATAAAACCTCCGAACAGATAATAAAACCAATCTGACTGGAAACCACGCTCGAGCTGAGCCTCAAAATTCGAATCCGGCTCGTTAGTCTTTAGCTGCGTCAGTTGAAATTCCCTTTCAGGCCCAAACTTAAACCTTTGAGCTTTTTTCGTCTTAGAATAGTTATTATTTAATAATTATTATTAAATAATAACAATTCTAAGACGAAAAAAAGTCAACGGCTTAAGTGGAGAAATAAGTAATATAGAATTATTCTGTATTATGTATATCTCCATGTACACCTATTATTCCCCCTTTTACTACATATGCTAATAGATTATAGTGCTTTTCTAGTTGTCAGGTTGAAACTTCTTTTGCCGACATTGTTTTGAATTTCGGTACTGACAAACACTATAACTGGCAGTTACTTTCTGTTATGTTGACAGCATAGTTTTCCTTTGAAGAAGTTGCCAACGTTCATGAAACAAAGTTACCAGCGAAACTGGAAATTTGAACATGATTAATAATATTAATACCTCTGATTAAGGTTTTGGCTGATATGTACGCCTACATCTATTGTCAGGCAGTACATCTCACTTGACGGCATGTGTCATAGGAGGAATAATTTGTTTGTATACATCTGAAGTCTGATTAGTATAACATGTAGCTAATCGGCGATGTATGTAATGAAGGGGAAAGGAACTGGTCACCCTACCTTATTATCTCTTTGTTTAGTCGCCTCATAACTGGTTCTTGTTGGTAACATTTCTGAGGTTCAGACCTGTCTTCGGACAGTTGACTAAACAACAACATTACCCCGCGTTGAAAAGCAGGAAACGAACAAGTCTGAAAACCTGGAGAAAACCTTTCCTCGGTAGAAAGAACAAACTACGTATATTGTATCCAGAAAGCATTGCAAAATTAGCCTATTTGCAAGTCAGTGACCTTGGAGTTTGGAATATTTTCTTTCCCCCCTGAAAAGTGGGCACCCGTCACTCATTTTATTTTCCCAACAAAATTTCTCTAGGTTCCTTCAACTGAAAGGTGGCAGAGTGAGACAAGTGTCCTACCGGCTTGGAGGTCACATAGCCTACAATATTTTCTACGAGTAATATTTGAGTCTTCAGTGCTAAGCAGAGAAAAAAGTCTGAGAACATCTGGCGTAAGAGATAGTTTGGCACCATGCTGACTTTATGATTGTATGTACTTGTGAATTCATAATGCCCCAAAATCTCACATGAATGAAGACGAAACGAGCTAACAGATTCAACTGATGATGATGGGGCAAATAGTGAATTAAACCTGACGGCCTGTTTCTTTATTTAATAAAGAGTGTTTCCAGATTACATACCTTATGAATCTGGTTCGATGTTATGACCAAGGCCAGTCTTGAGACAAGGTGTAAGAGTGTCCTTCCGACTTACCTGGAAAAGAAAGGAAAAACACTTATTTAACGTGAAAAGAGTCTACTCTTGGCTTCTATTAACTGAGACTATCACCAAACAAATACTTAATTTTCCGACCTCCAGCAGCGTTACTACTGTATTTTCGTCAGAGACCATGTAAGATACAATTATACCCTTAAGAAAATTGCTCGAAAGACGCATTTCTCTCCGATTTCGAAGAGTGCAGAGCAAAGCCTACAGGAACATAAATATATCCCCAAAGGTTTCGTTCTGATATTGCCACTGCTACCATTACAGTTCGTAACTGAGAAAATCAATGCCTTTAAACACAAAGGAGCAATTCAGCAACCTACGTTGCAAGGATGAACTTTTCAGCAACAATCTTACGATAACATAGAATTTCAATAATTCAATTTCACCTGGAGTTTCGCTACACCGTTTTAGCCTTCTCTTTCCCTCATAATCCAATACGGCACTTGAGGTTACGTCTGAGTATCCGATAGCAGTTGAATTTCTATGAGAAATGCGACAGCAAGCGAATGGAAACGTTCCGATATCTGACAGAATTTGTGGACCAAGACCTGAGTAAGAAACGCGGTTTCACTCTTCAAATGTTGTCAC
Organism: Periplaneta americana; assembly: GCF_040183065.1. Classification (NCBI taxonomy): domain Eukaryota; kingdom Metazoa; phylum Arthropoda; class Insecta; order Blattodea; family Blattidae; genus Periplaneta; species Periplaneta americana. Next base: position 172,699,677 of record NC_091119.1, on the reverse strand, counting down.
TCAAGGCAGTCATGCAATAGATATCAGATAGATAATCGATATACACTATGAAGGTGTCAGTCTTGATTCTGATTTCAGAAGAGAAGAGCTTCCGCCGCATCTATCACAAATCGAAAGCTTTTATTGAAAATAAAACTGTCCCAAATGTGTCAAAGTGGCAGAGTTTCCCAACATTCTCATAAACACGACTGTTTCGCCTGCATACCAAATTCAGTAACCATTTCGTTCCGTTACAAGGCGTCCCATGATCTCGCTTTACTTTTGGTTTGTAATTAATGAATTGCACCGTATAGGAATGGTACACTAAAAAGAATTATTTACGGAATGTTGTTATCGATACTGTTCGTTTCTTGAAGACGATAATTGGCCAAAAACTCCTCCAACATTTCAACGTCACTATTTATAATACAGTATATGCCACTATGTATTTCAAATACTTCTCCGTAAGTAACTCCGTTCAATAAAACGTTAAGCATTAAGTCAGTCTTTTTTACTAGTACAGTGTTAGTATTTTACGTAACAGCGCTTTCAATGTCAGTGATCATTCAGCGCCAGGATTCAACGTGAGAGACGAATTCCTTACGTGCTGCTCATGGTCATACCTATAATCGATGTCAGTGGCGACTCGTGATATTCTTTGTATGTAGGATATGAAATTGACGACTGATGACCAAGACAGAAACTAATATTAATAATAATAATAATAATAATAATAATAATAATAATAATAATAGAGCATGCAAAATCAATACAAGTAGACCTATGTTAGTCTTTAACTCACCATTCTGAAACTGGCAATTTATTAGTAGTGAAGTTCGATTCTCCTCCCCTTTTTAGTTGCGAATATGGCTCCTAAGCCTTTGTACTGCCCGATAATTACCGATGTTTTGTCGAACGTTTGCGCAATTAATTTCTTGCTACAGTTAAATTCTTCTAAATGATAAAATAAAACTTCAGATATTCTTTGGGCTGGCCTGTCATCTGAAAGTCCTGTTAATTCTTGTATTTATTATAGCCTATTTTATTTATCTTTATGCAGTTTTGTTTTTTATTCATTTTGTTTTTTAAATTATATAATTTTAAATTATTTATTATTTCGTTTATTCTATTCTTTTAAAATGAACCAATGAACTGCATGTAAGGAGGCTATAAGGGTACTTGAAAATTCTTATTGTAGTCTCTGACAGGGTCTCCACCAACCCAGAAAGAAGAGTCGTAGTATTAGGATACACGGTCATATCCTCAAACGCGGTTAAACTCAAGCGTACCCCACCCTCCGCACCCTCACCTGTCCATAACTTCACCGCTAGAAATACCGTTTGCTATAAGATATTTGGATGGTTCCTCGGAAATTATTTCTCAGCTGTGCAGTGGCGACAACTCACGACAGAAAGTGGAAGCTTAAAGGAAATTAATACGTCGGGACGCATTGAAAATCAAAATATGTAATTAAAATGTTTTCAATCCTCAAAGGCACGAAATTAAACGGTAGGACCATCCTCATATTCTTCATGGAGGAATCGCCACTGATCGATGTTCTCGTTAACCTTACGGATTACAAACCCCAAATGCGTTCTCCAGTCATGACGAACTAAAAAGGCTACGAACTCATACATCAACCTATTACAAATGCAACTTAAAAAAAAAACTACTTGTCCGAAATTTTAAAGTGACAATTTCAACACTACTAAATTAAAAAGGTCGCCGTGGCGTCGTGGTCTAAGGCATCCTGCCTAGGACTCGCGTTACGGAATGCGCGCTGGTTCGAGTCCTTTTGGAGGAAGAAATTTCCTCATGAAATTTTGACCAGTGTATGCGACCGGTGTCCACTCAGCATCGTGATGCACTTGGGGAGCTACGATAGGTAGCGAAATCCGGTTGCGAATTCCAGCTATAACGGCTGGGGGGATCATCGTGCTAACCACACGATATCTCCAATCTGGTTGGATGATCGTCCACCTCTGCTTCGGCATGTGGGCGTGAGACCAGCAGATGGCTGGTCGGTCTAGACCCTTCACGGGCTGTAGCGCCACGGATTATTATTATTATTTATTATTAAATTAAAACGTTTTATTTTGGTACCTTTCTCGTGTGCTTCTGTATGGCAAGTGGCAGATATGCTGGGTAATACTGGTTTGGACGTAATTCTATTTACAGAGTAACATATTTGTTTAACATTTTCCTAAAAATAACCGACCTAGTGTACCTAGTTATAATAATTTAAATAGACTCTACACAGTATGAACACCGCGGAGCGAAATATAAACGCGTACATACGTATGCAAAAGCAGGATCTAATATCGACACAGGAGCCATGTAGATGCATCTGTAACGAATGGCGGTCAAGGGAATCAGGCACCACGATAAAACAAAACTATAGTTTACTGTGTGCGCATCCTGGATGGACAAACTGGGGAATCGTAACAAAGCAATTGCTGAACGAGCGGAATATTGATGAAGGGGCAGGTTAAACTCGTATGAAAATGCAGGACCGAATGGACATACGAATGGAAGGAGCTTTTACCAGGCGATATTATCGATCTCTGGGAAATCAGATAAAAGCTTCTGCTTCGAGCCACGCCAGTTAACCGGAGCGCAGGGAACATTCCTGTCAATGAGCAGAAATGACCAACATGATCGCCACAAAATATCATTGTCAAAATTATCATCGATACTGTGTTTTCCGTCTAAGCTCTATTGATATTAACACGCTTCTTTCAATTTACTTCTGACTATTACACTCTTACTACGTCATACTACTTTTGACCAATAAAACGGTACGAAAGGACGTATTTCAACCAATCATGGCTGCTTATCGCACAATTTTATCGCGTCCCTAGCATTTGTTTAATTTTATCGCGTCCCTAGCATTTGTTTCTTTGTTTGCCAAGATTTGAAACTGCGCAGGTCTGGACGTCAAAAATATATATAAAATTACAAACCACTCCAGTCGATGCACAGCAGTTTCAAATATGACTCGCATTGGCATTCAAGAACAAGAATTAATAAAAATCACTGATCATACCTATGCATCTTCTGAAATCCGATTTACAAATAAATGAAGAGCACCATTCGGAAATCCTGAATAAGTTGAATACACCATGTAGGCCTAAATCAACGAGGCCCACTTCTATTACGCACACGTCCAATATAACATCAATTGAACTACCAACCACATTCAAATTTGAAAATTGTACATTCAATAATTATTCCTTTTAAAATTATCCATATTTATTTTTTATGTCATCGTCGTTAATTAAAACTTTTCTAACACTTGTGTATATTAGTTAGGTTATGTTATAGCTTCTGCTATATGATATTATGAATAGTCACCTATCAGAGATTGTTTACTATTAAGATTTATTGAAAATCATCTGTCAAGTGACGTTGATTACTGGGATTCGGATAATTAAAGTGGAATGTTGCATTTTAATAAAAATGAAACTGAATCAACAAAGCCTTCTTGACTAGTAACATTGCCATCGTGTATAATAGATCGAAAACTTCTCGACGAAAGGGCATTGCTCACTACTGCCATCTAGCGTAATATTTGTAATGTTGAGATGGTACAGTAATACATTTGAAGGCAGTTGTATTTTCGTAAGTCAATTAATATTTTATTGTATTGGAGTACTTCGTTACTTCTAATCTTTATATACTTTCTTCTAATCGTGTAATAGTCAATTAAATCCCACTCGAGTTTTGATTTCCCCATCAACTAGGCACAACCTCTTGAATTAAAACCTTCATGCACCAACAACGGAAGAAGTTAATTTGATTTTATTAACAGCCGAAAGTGAGTTGTTCTGCTAGAAAATGATATGCTAAGAGTTAAGGCTGGTCCACAATAAACCGGGAACGGAAACGACAACGAAAACGAGAACAGAAAAATTGTTAAAATAAATGTATTTAAATGTTAGCATTCGCAATAGTTAATTGTGAATGCTCAAATTTAAATACATTTATTTTAACATTTTTTCGTTCTCGTTCTCGTTGTCGTTTCTATTCCCGATTTATTGTGAACCAGCCTTTACTCATATACAGTATGAACCGTCAGTAATGTCATTAATTTCAGGTGGTTATTCCTTAAGATATTTCAAACAAAAAAATTAATACAATTTTGCTCGTTTTCGCTTCCATTTCGCAATAAAATTGTTTCATACGAAACATTGCATAGCATGTTTTGGGAAATCCATTGATTTAATTCCCAATTGCTCAGTCAATGTAAGAGAGCACTGTATTATAATACAATGATTGACAGAATTTTAGTTTTGTCCTTGAAATGTGCAGAAATTTGTTCGGAACAAACACAACTTTTCGTTTTGTAAAGATATTTTTCAATGTCACATTTGTTCGGATCAAATTTCTGCACATTTAAAGGACACAACTAAAATTCCTTCAATCATATATTATCATAACGACGCTCGCAACTACCGAGGTCATATCAGCGTCGCCGATGTGCCGGAATTTTGTCCCGCAGTTCTTTTGCATGCCACTAAATCTACTGACATGAGCTCGTTACATTTAAGCACACTTAAATGCCGTCGACCCCGTCCAGGATCGAACCCGCAACCTCAGGCACAGAAGGCCAGCGCTATACCGCCTGCGCCACCGAGGGCGACAAGGAATGGTGAACGAGAGAAGAGTCCGGAGTAGAAGAAGATATCAGATGACAGACGACATTAAGATATATGTATCATATGAGGAGACAATAGTAATAGAAAACAGTATCATAGAACAGGTAAATAAATTTAAATTTTTGGGTGTTACCTTATCTTATAAAGGAGACTATGATCAAAAAGAAAAAAATAGAAAAAATTAATTACATAAATGGAACAATAAGAAGAACTCTGAAATCAAAAGCTAGAAAAGATACATTGTTAAAATTTTATAAGGTGATGTCAGTGCCCAGTTTACTATATGGAAGCGAAACATGGGTTATGAAAAAGAGAGATCCCTCTAGATTACAAACAAATGAGAAGAAATTTTTTAGAAACGTAGCAGGTTACAGGAAAATAGAACATAAAAGAAACGAAGAAATAAGAGAAGAACCTGAGATATATGAATTAAACAACAAAATAGAAGAATATAGAAATACATGGATGTCTCACATTTCAAGGATGCAGGAGGACAGGATACCATATAAGTTTTGGAAATATAAACCTCGGGGAAGAAGAAATATTGGAAGACCGGCCAAAAGATGGATGGACCAATTTCAGTAGCTGCTACAGGAATCAATTTGCTAATGCATGAAGGATGATGATGAGGAGGAGGAGGAGACAAAGAGGAAGGTAGAAAATAGGAAATATTGGAGAAAGCTGGGTTTGCAGTGAAAGACCTGCCCTTAGGCAGAATACTGAATTAATTAATTAATTAATAATGCAGTTTATTTAAATAATAATAAAGCAGTCAAACAGAATTTCCATTTCTGAAGATATAAGAAATCACTTACTAGCCATCGATATGTAGTTTGAGAATAATGAGACAATGTTACAACAGCGCATCAAATGCAGTGCATTAATAACTCAAGTATAGGTCTATGCATAAGTATGATATTGTAAGTATTCCTATGATCGAGTGAATTTATAAAGCTTCTCCCACTGAATAAAATTTAACAATCTGAAACTGCATTAAGAGTTTCTGAACTTGTTTAAATTTACTTCCAGCATGGAAGTAGGATATTGTCAATAGAAGCAAAAGCAACATCAAAACACTTTGAATGTGAATGGAAAATACGACGGTGCTACTGTTGAGATGTCTACTACTCGTTTTCGAATAGAATTAAAATATGGGCAGCTGATGGAAACGTGACCGCGCTTAAATTTCTAGTAAAGAAAAAACGATCATTTGTTGGACCCTTTCAACCACTTCTCGCTAAAAGTGAAAGAAGCATAACGCGGTACAGGTATTAATTTCTGAGCACGTTGCGACAGCAATCAGTATTTCAAAACCTTAACACAGAAGGAAACACACTTTGCTTAAAACAATTTATGCGCTGCCTGCTGAAACAGCATATTCATGTTACAGAGGATGCATAAAATCGGAACGCGTCTTTTCACATTTATTTTACAGTAGCTAATAAGGTTTCACAATCTCGCACTGATGTAGTTGACAAGAACGTTGCCTTCCAAAACTTACAAAACGATGCCATTTGATGGATGAGATATACGATGTTTACCAGTGGCGTAGCGTCAATGTAAGCTAAAAAGCTCAGCTTCCCCAGTTAATAGTAATTTCATAACAAACCTGCAGTTTATGAACAAAACTATTTATTAATTTTTAATACAATTTATATTTACGCGAAAAAATATTGTGATGCGGCAGCTTAGGATGATTTGTGATGCAGCAGTAAGCATGAAGCCTGCACACACTAGCTTCCAATCCCCTCATTCTTCTGTGTAACCCACCCCGCAGATTTTCCATCTCTTTCTAACAAAACTACCCTGGTCGCAAGGCTCGCAAGAAGCTAGCTTTAACATTGAAAAGAATTTAGTTTCCGAGTTATCCCTTTCGTGAGTTGTGTTTAGTTGAAGTGTTACTGTGCATTGTGGCTGATATAATAAATAATGAGTGAAATAACAGTTTCTGACACCAATTTACCTGAATGTTTAAGACAATTACATTTTCAAGACTGACTTACGAACAAAAGTGTCATTTAAAAAACGACCGACTCCATTGCTATCAGTGAAGGACACAACCAAGACAGACGCATACTTATGTAATTAATTACTAATACTGTATTTATTGACCGTTAATATTGTACTTTCTCTAAAATATATGACAGGGAGTAAGCTAATGTTAAATTATACGTATGCGTGTCTATTTGTTAGAGATATGTGTAAACCATGAAATCATAATTTACTACGTACTATTTGAGGTCATGTCATCGATTTTACTTACGAGGTTCCAACCTATCTTCGTACTGCTGACATTGACTAATATTTATTTTAAGACTATATATTTGCAATACATTTTCTCATATGTACAGTAGTGGCACAAAAAAAAAAAAACTGGACCGACCCTTATAGCTGCTTTCAGAGCCTTGTTCACTCCAGAGCACGATAGACTGGTAACTAAGACTTTCGTGGTTCGAATCCTGCCTGGGAAGGAAACTTTTTTTTTTCCTTATTCAAATTTATTCCCAATACTTTTCGATTCCTTGTAAAATTCATGTTCTGGGAATAATAAGTTAATCAAGTACTAAAATATCGCTGCAATCGAAAAGTATTGGGAATAAATTTGAATAAGGAACAAAAAAAAAAAAAGTTCCCTTCCCAGACAGGATTCGAACCACGAAAGTCTTAGTTACCAGTCTATCGTGCTCTGAGTGAACAAAGCTCTGAAATCAGCTACAAGGGTCGGTCCGGTTTTTTTTTGCCACTACTGTACATGGAAGACAATTTGAGTTAGCTTCCCCTGCTCAAAATTTCATGCTACGCCACTGATGTTTACATAGTTGTAAGGAAACTTGTACTAATGGAAAATTAATGAAACAACGGAGAAGAGGAGTAACTCGAATGTCGTTACATGCATAATTTTTGTAGATGCGTTAGATCAGTCAGATTACGCAAACAGACGTTGCTAGATTAGACAGATGGACAGAAATACACACAACATTAGAGGATTAGAAAGAGGGCATTTTAGTTGGTTATTTAACGACGCTGTATCAACTACTAGGTTATTTAGCGTCGATGAGATTGATGATAGCGAGATGGTATTTGGCGAGATGAGGCCGAGGATTCGCCACAGATTACCAGGCATTTACCTTGCGGTTGGGGAAAACCTAGGGAAAAAAACCAAACCCAAGCGGGGATCAAACCCGCGCCCGAGCGCAACTTCAAACCGGCAGGCAAGCGTCTTAACCGACTGAGCCACGTTGGTGGCTAAGAGGATATATTAGACACAGATTAGATAGATAGATAGATAGATAGATAGATAGATAGATAGATAGATAGATAGATAGATAGATAGATAGATAGATAGATAGATAGATAGATAGATAGATAGATAGATAGATGAACACGCAATCTGTGTAGGGTAAAACAAAGCTACATTTTTTTCAAATCTGATGCGAGAGATAAATTGTTAAATTTTCCCTGGAGTCCTCTTATTCAGGGACAGGATTCTTACCCGCCAGAAATCAATGACACGAGTCATTAGCTTCAATTTCCTCCGAAGGAAAATATTCTCCAAATTGATTACTTCTGAAATGTAAATGCTTAGGCATTCCTACTTGAAAACCTATAATTTCAGGAAAGGCATCGAGAATCTAATTTACTTCTGATACCTATAAAGTATCATCGCTAAATATAAGGGAGGAAAAATAACATTTTATAACGTTATATTCAATTTCTTACTTCAAAAGTTAATCAATTTCGCCATAACTGAACAGTGGAAGTTATGAATTTCAAAATAGTCGAAGTTTAATGAGTTTCAAGAAAACCAACTTGTTTCAAAGTTACTGTGCAAGATAAAGAGTGAAAGGGGATAAAGTACACGCATATTAAGATCCTCTCCTTTCAGCAATAAAGCTGGTAACAATCAATACACAATAAGAAATTTATTCAAGCCCGATCGTGATACACACGGCATTGCGAAACACATCTGCCGCCGGAAAAGTATAACCACAAACGCGAGCATACAGCTGTTTTAGTGCACATAAATATTGATTACAAAGGGTGTAAAACCAGACTCTCACTAACTCCGCGTGATTAATTCATGGAAAGGGCACCAATTATTTGTTTTCGTGTTTAAATACATTTCGATGCCGCACATTTCCATAGGCCTGACAGAGCTGCAAATATTTTGGGTTAACTAGTTGGTCATACGTTCACCAGCACACTAATCACGCCCAGATATACATGAAGAATTTACATTTAACACCTCTGATTGAGGTTCTGATTGATATGTAGGGGAGAGTCGGGTAGTATCGGACAGTGCGTTTCTTTCATGTACCACCATAAGGTAGTACCTATGCGACATCACAGAAACGTAACCATGTCAATCAGGTACCTATGCGACATCACAGAAACGTAACCATGTCAATCAGGTACTATCATCGTGTGGTAGATGAAAGAAACTCACTGTCCGATATTACCCGCTGTCCGATACTACCAGACTCTCCCCTAAATCTATTATGAGGCAGTACATCTCAACTGACGATTATGTGTCAGAAAAAGAACAATTGTTTGTATGCATATGAAGTCTGACTAGTGTAATATGTAGTCAGCGATGTATGCAATGGAGGGGGAAAGGAACTGGCCACCCTACCCCATTATCTCCGGCCTAGTTGCCCCACAATTGGTGCTTTGTTGATGTTACTCGCAAGGTTCAGACCTGTCTTCAAACAGTTGACTAAACAAACAACCCTAGATTTCAACATATATTTTTAATTTTTATCATATACGCGCTAAATTGAAATATGTCTGAGTAATCTGGTCTCCCACTTGTAAATAATATCGTCACCTGAATACAAGAACTAGGTAACTCAATTTTTCTTACTTTGAGATATTGCCTATTTACTTATTTATTGCACTGAGGAATATGTCTCGTTTTCTTTTACATATTTGTTATATTGGAAAATAGATGTCGCTGGTATCGTTCGATCAGTTACCTAGTTCTTGGATTACATTTTGTGTGATTTTTGCTATGCTATAACAGAGGTAACCAGCAAATTTCGAGCTAACTAGTTCTTGCATTCAGGTTACGATATGAAAAAATTCAAAGGCCATTTTCAAGATAACTTTAGTTTAAAATATATGAAATAGGCAATGGGTAAGAAATGTATCGCAATATGCAGAAGGGAGAGGGCGAAAGCATATCCGCCAGGAGCCAGGGATACACGCCAGTGCAATACCTTATCCACGGGTAAGGGACGCTAGCCCAAAGGTGCACTGTGCTGATGACCGCTGGTCTACTGGATAGTAGCGAAATATTGTCAGAAATCCAGCTCAACTCTCAATCATAAAATTTTAGGAACCGCCAATTACTAATCTACACGATTCTAATTTTTATTATTATTTTCTAAATATTACAAGTTAGCAAATCGTTCAGGAATATCACTTTTGTTGACGTCGTACAAAATTTTATCCAACATTCTTTTGAGAAGATTAACTCCATATGTAGACGAAATTATTGGGCATTATCAGTGTGGTTTTAGGCGTAATAGATTAACTATTGATCAGATAGCATACCCGCTAGCAGCTACGTGAGCACTATAGTGCACTGCGTTTTCCGCTAGCCCCAGTGTCCTCTGTGCTAACGACCCCTGCTCTAGAGAATGCCATTAGGAAAGTCCAGGTTAATAGAGATGGTTTGGAATTGAACGGGTTACATCAGCTGCTTGTCTATGCGGATGACGTGAATATGTTAGGAGAAAATCCACAAACGATTAGGGAAAACACGGGAGTTTTACTTGAAGCAAGTAAAGAGATAGGTTTGGAAGTAAATCCCGAAAAGACAAAGTATATGATTATGTCTCGTGACGAGGATATTGTACGAAATGGAAATATAAAAATTGGAAATTTATCCTTTGAAGAGGTCGAAAAATTCAAATACCTGGGAGCAACAGTAACAACTATAAATGACACTCGGGAGGAAATTAAACACAGAATACATATGGGAAATGCCTGTTATTATTCGGTTGAGAAGCTTTTATCATCCAGTCTGCTGTCAAAAAATCTGAAAGTTAGAATTTATAAAGCAGTTATATTACCGATTGTTCTTTATAGTTGTGAAACTTGGACTCTCACTTTGAGAGAGAACATAGGTTAAGGGTGTTTGAGAATAAGGTGCTTAGGAAAATATTTGGGGTAAGAGGGATGAAGTTACAGGAGAATGGAGAAAGTTACACAACACAGAACTGCATGCATTGTATTCTTCACCAGACATAATTAGGAACATTAAATCCAGTCGTTTGAGATGGACAGGGCATGTAGCACGTATGGGCGAATCCGGAAATGCATATAGAGTGTTAGTTGAGAGGCCGGAGGGAAAAAGACCTTTGGAGAGGCCGAGACGTAGATGGGGATAATATTACAATGGATTTGAGGGAGGTGGGATATGATAGAAACTGGACTTGTCTTGCTCAGGATAGGGACCTATGGCGGGCTTATGTGAGGGTGGCCAGTAAGTAAGTAAGCAAATCGTTAATTACAGATAGCGTGTTGTCATACACGTAACTTGGCTCGCTGTAACTGTTAAGCCCACATACAATCGTAAGTACAAGAACTGAACCTACATTAGACTTCGGATTTAGATATACAAAATTATAGCAACAAAAACTAAACATTCTGCAAAGGCATTAAAACAGAACCAGTAACATTTCATGGCGATCAATACAGGTCACTACTGACAACGTGTCCTCTGTATGCACGGAACACGTCACCCCGACAGCGTAAGATGTATGGGAGATCACAAAAACGACGGTAGAAAACCGTAACAGTGCACCATTCCCAATATGTGCAAGGATGAAGATTATGGAGATAGATTTAGATTACATAGACATGAGGGATATCTGAGCCTTTACGGATAACAGACCGTTAGCTATTGGAGTGATCTCAACAGGGCGGACGCGGTCCTCTGGGGGGGGGGGGGACAGACAGCACTTAATGGGAGACCGTAAAATAATAATAATAATAATAATAATAATAATAATAATAGGAGCAACAATAAAAAAGAGTGGGAAACCTGTTACTGGTATCCGTACACCGGCGTTCAAAGATAGCGAATCTCCAATTTTCTGATCGTGTAAGTTAACTTTCTAAACACGGCATAGTCAGAACCAAAGATAACAAATTGACAAACTTTGAAATAGTTCCGCTAGTTCTTAATAATAATAATAATAATAATAATAATAATAATAATAATAATAATGATTTATTTAACCTGGCAGAGTTAAGGCCATACGGCCTTCTCTAACACTCAACCAGCAGTAAAAACTGCGTTACAAAAACACTACAAATTTACAAAGTACACTACAATTTTACACACAAAACTGAATAAGATAATAATAATAATAATAAAATGTAATCAAAAGTAAGAAAAAAATCAGACATAATATATAGCCTAACATAGAGAAAGAAAGAAAAAAGCATAATAAAATGTGAACAGCAGGTCAAAAATAAATGAGGCATACAACATATAAAAAATAAGACAATTAATAATAATAATAATAATAATAATAATAATAAATAAGAATAGTAATAATAATAATAATAATAATAATAACAGGCCTAGTAGTAATAATAATACTAATAGTAGTAATAAAATAGTGCAGTACAAACCATACAATGAATACAATATTTTTAAGTACACACAGTAAGGAAAATTATGATTATATATAGCTCAACTTATCACATTAGAGATAACCATTATCGGAAAATATGAAAACAAAAATATAAAATAAGTTAAATATCACTAGAACATAAAAAATGTGAATACGTGAAAACATGCAATACAACACTTGTCATAAAAGTAAGCTAGTTTGGCAACTCGTCATAAGATAATTTTCTAACTTGGATTTGAAAGATTTCAATGTTCGGCAGCCCTTCACTTCAGGGTAGATGATCCTATTATTGAGAATGGTAAAAAATATTTCGGAAAATGTTGATTTAGATTAAGAATAATTTATTTTCATTTATTGACAGTATTAGAGTTTTCCCGCTAAATCGTGTGCTTTTTTTTATGATCCTTAGAGGGGGATGTAATTGTATATTTTATAATGGGGGTATATTAATGTAATATTGGTAACATTTACCGTTATCTTCGCCATCTATTCATAGAAGTAATAACTAAAGAAGTCACACTTACATGAACAAATTATCGATCACTATCGACTAGTATTCGACCTGAGTGACACAATCGGTAGAGTGCTGGCGTTCTGTTCCGAGGTTGCGGGTTCGATCCCGGCCCAGGTCGATGGCATTAAGTGTGCTTAAATGCGACAAGCTCATGTCAGTTGATTTATTGGCATATAAAAGAACACCTGCGGAACAAAATTTAGGCACACCGGCGACGCTGATATAACCTCGGCAGTTGCGAGCGTCATTAAATATTTTTTTTTTTTAGTAGGAGTCAGATATCTTTGAACGCCAGTATACTAATAGTATTTGCCGACTTATAGTCACGTTTTGGCAGTATTGCCAGGTCAAGCGAAATTTCCCTAGATCTAGGAAATTTCACTCTTAGAGAGCGAAAAGAGAATTATTTGTTATTTTCTATTGAAGTATAGGGAAATTTTATATACTATTCAACCGACAAAACAATTATTGAGCATTTGTGAAGTACTTCATTTCATTTTATTTGTGTGATTTTCTTTCGAAATTTAAGTTTTTAAATTCGACATATGTTTTGAAATGAATTGTTCTATATTTGAAGTCAATTGTTCTACTCTGCGAAGATAATATTACTTCTTGAATATTTCTCTCTTCAATTAAAACACAAACGTAACAAGCGTATGCACGTGACGAGTTACCAACATTTCTTAATAACTGAATAAATAAACAAACAAATAAATAGTTATTCGGACCAGTGATCAGTTCCATTAGTAACAAGTATCAAGACATTAGCACGAAATTGGGAAACTCACATAAGACAGGTAAATATTGTTGTTTATTTCAGACTGTTTGTTTAAAAACAATTGATTATACATACGTATTGCTGCATATTTTAGTCTGTTTAAAAACAATTGATTATACGAGTACATTGTGTTGTGATCCACAAACACTGAGTACCTACCATGCAAAAGCTAAAATTAGATTTCCATTGTTTGCTGTTTGAACACAATATTCCAATTAATTCATCACATCATTCCTCAGATATTATAAAGGAATTATATCCAGACTGAGAGATAGCTAAACATTTAACTAATTTTTTAAAATATAATCTGAGCATAACAAAAAGTCAACGAAACAAGACAAGAAACAATGCTTATTGTATGAATATTTCAGTATGTTTCCACATTCAAAGGTCTTTACTGAAATCTATGGAAATTTTCAACAAAAATATAGAAAAATTATTTTTTTTTTCATTTGGCGACCCTGCGTTTCGGGTGCTAATAGTGGCAGTGACTTCGGCAACCATGGATTGAAGCATCAGAAATCAATGTACTCTCGAACAGCTGTAGAGACAGCTGCCCGCATTGAGGATGAACTACTGATCAGAAAATGGGCACCTACAGTACCTGGCCACATTATTATAATCACTCACATTTTTACTATACTTTACATATTACTTCCTCATTTGAACTCTGGTTTCCTTTCTTAAGCAGAATTCACATTACATATTTAATTTTTAAACAATATTAAGTAAAATTACTATTATAACAATGTTAATTCAAGAAATATTGATAAATAACCAACAACATCTCATTTTTACAGAAATTTCAGTATTTCGCACGACCTCCTTTGGCTTTAATTACGGCTTCAATTTTCTTTTGCATGCTTACAAAACACTTCTGTATTATTTCCTGGATCCTCTCATTGTGATTCCAGACTTGTATCAGCCTTTCAATAAGTCGAACTCTGGTAGTAATCAATTCTTTTTCCATCACTCTTTTCACGATCTCCCAGACGTTCTCAATGGGATTCAAGTCCGGTGAGTTTGCTGGCCATGGCAAAAGTGTAATGTTTTTGGAAGCCAGAAACGTTTTGACTCTCCTAGCAGTGTGGCAAGGTGCACCATCTTGCATAAAAATATATTTCTCCCCATTTGGGAACCATTCGTTCAGCTGAGGGATAAGCCTGTTTTCCAATACCTGGATATATTGATCTTGTTTCATTCTTCTCTGAACAATGTAGAGTCGTCCTGAACCTTTGACTGATATCACAGGCCATATCATGACTGATATTGGGTGTTTAACCAGGCATCCAGGAGCAAAATTTTCTCCCTTTCGTCGACGAACAAACATTACTTTGTCCATCAAACACTGAAGGGTTGATTCATGGGAGAAGCAAACCTGTATGCAATTCTTAATATTAACCAGTAATGAACTATTTAATACTTAAAGACCAAATTTAGAGTTTTTATCAGTTTCTTTGACAGTTTTCAGGTCTGGGAACTCGTAAAAAGAGTGACGGCAAAAGAATTTATTACTACCAGAGTTCGACTTATTGAAAGGCTGATACATGTCTGGAATCACAATGAGAGGATCCAGGAAATAATACAGAAGTGTTTTTTAAGCATGCAAAAGAAAATTAAAGCTGCAATTAAAGCCAAAGGAGGTCGTACGAAATACTGAAATTTCTGTAAAAATGAGATGTGGTTGGTTATTTATCAATATTTCTTGAATTAACATTGTTATAATTGTAATTTTACTTAATATTGTTTAAAAATTAAATATGTAATGTGAATTCTGCTTAAGAAAGGAAACCAGAGTTCAAATGAGGAAGTATAGTAAAAATGTGAGTGATTATAATAATGTGGCCAGGTACTGTATATTTTGCTTGGAGCCCCTCATACCTGGCAACATTTCGCTTACATCTCAGGAATATACACTGGATACCTGGTTTTTATTTGTATTATGGAAGTCATACCTATCACTGTTCTCGGCGTGATTTTAACAGAAGCTCTTGCATTAGGCAAGCGTAGTAACATGACTAGAAATAGCCGACAACGAAGGTTGCTACATTAAGTATAGCAGAGTAATTCCCGAGTTTAATACAATGGTGTACGTCCTAACTGCCGCAACTGAACTTGTTTCAACAAAATATAGTCTAAATGAGCATACATTAACATAAATATTAATAACTTTTGTACGTTGGCAAATATTACGATGCACATGCGGACACAAATGCAGCATTAAATACCAAATAAATCACTTTAATGCTGGAAAGCACAAATTAATGTTATTCATTATGTGAAAATCTCATTACTTATAAATTATAGCTTATTTCACACATACGGTACAACAGAAATCAGATATTAGGCCTATAATATAATGAATTGTTCAACAGTCTTCGTAAAATATTATAGTCACATTTAAACTGTAAGCAACTTAAAAATGCCACAGCACAAAAGAAAACGTTTCTCTTAGTGATGTTAGTAATGCCCCAGATCACATATATAACAGATTGCCCATAGCTATGTTAAAATCGGTAGCACTTTGAAGAGCACAACCGCCAGGATCCCTACCCGTCCGCCGTAAACGAACACGAGATGGCAGTACAGTCGCTAATGCAATTCAAATGGGAGTTATGACGTGACTCCTTATGTAACAACTAAAGTCCCGTCGCTCTAATTTCCGGCAGCCAATCACATTGCAGGTCGGCTACGTTTAAATGTGTGCGTTTTGTGATTCGCTGATGAAGATGTTATGCATTTCCTAAGGCTGGATAAATACTTAATATAATCGCCCGCCATCTTGGCTCTTTCGTTGGCGTTCGCAGAAAGCACACGAGGACGTTATTTGCCGCTCAGTTATTTGCTGAATTACAGTGCGTTTGATTTATTATCATAAGAGCTACGACATGATAATGTTTAACGGTGTGGCAAATAGATTCCTCGTCTGGTAGCTAGGCAACGAAAGAACAAAAATGTCGAACGATACTACCTACCTAGACTTTATAGAGCCTTTAGTTCCTAAGACGTAAGCAAAGAGGAGGAGTCACGCCGAGAATAACAGCGTCGCGACTATAGATGGCAGCATAGTAAACCTGACAAATGTTGTTACCGTCAAAGTCTATAAGGCCGAGCAATCTGGGTATATATGATCTAAGGTAATGCTTACAGAATTGCTCACTATAAACAAGTTGGCTACAACTTTGATGCTCATTTTATTTCCTCGATTCCTGATCACATAATGTGATCAACACCTCATGCAGAGCCAAGGTTGATCACCCGATCGCTGCTCTCACACTCTCATATCTCAGCAGAGGTGAACTATCATCCAACCGAAACGGGGGTTGTGGTCAGCACGATTCTATTAATTCCAAGCAGTTATAGTTGACTTACGAAACTGGATTTCGCTACTCAATGTAGCTTATCACAATGATAGGTGGATAGCAGTCATACACATGGGCCGAAAAGCTCGTGATAAAATAAATATCTTCCCCCATGAGGACACGAACCAATGCTCCTCCCGTATCAGCAGTCCTAGACATGCAGCTCTATACCACGCGATGCGATGGTGCGAGATATGGGGGTACGCCAGTTCGACCAGTAAACCGGAACTGTTCAGATCGCATTAATATAGATCGATTAGGCATAGGTTACTAACAGAAGGCTCCTTTCCAATTCGACCAAATCAGTGCTTCACTTGATGTTTGCCATACCTTTCGTCCAGTCAATGTTTAGCGAGAGAGGGAAGAAACTGTTACGTTTGTGATAATTACCAAGGCGAGTCAGAAACATTTTTCCTCTTCTCTATGGGCTAGCATGTCCAGCACCACGTCACGCACTGCAAACCTGAGTCATATCACAACCATTTTAATTCCAGTTTTCACAGCTCGCACCCAAATATTTCTCAGTTTAGAAACATATTAACGAAATTCCAGATTGACACGTATTATCTAAAATCAACCCGGAGGAAAAAAAATAGAAATGACATAAAAAAGAAGAGTGAACTGTTGGAGAGTTACATTACATGACAAGTGTCAATATATGAGCCGTTCAAAGCAAAAGTGGTGTAAGTCAAAATTGGATAATGAGGTTTAAAGTAAAAATGCTGTAAAATACAGCGCAAAGTAGCAATTAATATGTCCTTCTTGATATTCACTTACTACTAATAGATTAAATAAACTGAATATTAATTGCTACTTTGTGCTGTATTTTACAGAATGTTTACTTTAACCCTCATTACCCATTTTTGACTTACACCACTTCTGCTCTGAACGGCTCATATTATATATGAGCACACACACACTATAGTCTATGAATAGTTTTATATACAGTTGGTTAGCGAGTATAACTCCGAACCCAGCGGTCCTGGATTGATTCCCGGTAAGGACGAGTTGCCTGGGTGAGGTTTTTTCGGGATTTTTCCCCTCACTCCTACGGATGAATATCAGGTAACTTTATCAGACGATTGGAACCCCCACTCATCTTCGCCACTTCCTTCCCTCCCCCCCATCATCATTTCCTCATCATCCCGTTTCTGGTTTTTCAGATCACTCTACAGGCGGTCTCCCGGAAATACTGGCTCTCTTGACCGGCCTCCGTGGAATGTAGCTAAACGACGTTGGAATGGCTTCTGCAACAAGCACCCGAGGCAGACCTACTCGATGAGGGAGTTCCGCCTCGGACCGACGGGGGGGGGGGCGTGGGGGAAGTTGCCGAAGCAGGAATGGTATATGGATTTCTGTTGGCTGTAGGGACCGGTCGTTAAGGGAGTCATGTGGTTGGGTTGGTGCGCGTAGGGAATCAATGGCACGCAACTTATTCCATATCGAAGGTTAGCAAAATTGGTCTCAACAGGTCGCAGTGCTGGGCCATCCGTGCACTCAAATTCCATTCCATGTACTGTATTTTATGTCTACGGCGCTTCATATTTGCATATGAATTAATTTTGTATGTATTTTATGTGTGCATGCTTCATCCATGGTCGAACTGGAAACGAAGCTTCTAGCTTCTCCCAATAACTATTCCTTTCTTTTTCTTGTGGTCCACTTGAGGCCTTCTGTGGAAAAACGTAGAGCACGTTACATACCTTTTCCGTTTCCAGCATACTCAATCCTCAACACATCTCCCTCATGACAAAACATTACGTCCAACAAACAAAAGCACTCTAGGAACATTTGAATGTCGTTCAGCGCAATGCTATTACATCAGATCTGAAATGTTTCATGCTCTGCATTTCACATTGAAGATCTTGTAGTGAAGTTCCAGAGAACGCGTCAATTAGACTGTACACGTATCCCTCTTTGTAAAAAATTGACTCTCGGTACATATTTCTTGGGCATGTTACCTATATATCTGATTTTTTCCTATGTGAGTTCCAAGCCGGATGGCCACTTGTCCCACTCCGTTCCTCATCGTTCCGTTTAATGAAATTAAGAAACTTTTGAAAGAAAAAAGTCGAAAATGGACGTAATCGAAAACTTGTCACATGGAAGGCAGGAATGTCTTGAGCGCAATTAGCACTACGACTTAACAGCAGGAGGGCAAGGTAGACCACGTGGAAATCCATGAGGCACGAAGTTCATCTTATGTCTTCACGATACAGCGAATATCGTCAGTTTATAGAAAAAGCTTTCGTGTCAAAATATTGCAATTTTCTCTGCTTAACGGTCAAATAAAGACATTTCACGTGAAAAAAAAACAGAGTGGCTAAAAAAGGAAGTGTTGTAATAATTATATGCGTTAGAGCCTAGGTTCAAATCTCGCATTAGCACTCCCTCTCATATTTCGCTATATTCTATTCTGATGAAGGATGAAGATTCAAACTCAGGCTTCTATGCTGACCTCTAGGGAACGACGTACGGTATAACTGAATAGTAGTCATGAAGGCTGATAAAGTTTCAAAAATCCCTTCTTACTTACTATCTTTACAATATATTATTACAATCTACATAATTGTCTTTTTACCTTTTTTTTTTTTTCCCCCCCCCCCAAAAATTTGCCATAGGCTTCATCGGAGACCTCTGTTTGTACACAATGTTTATTTTACTTATTACATACTTCCCTAACATTCATTATAATGCTTTTCGCGCGACATAGTCCACACATCTCGTCTTCTTTGAGACTAGAATATTTTGTATGGGCGTGTATAACATTTTAACTTATTGCAACTAACAGCGACTGAGACAACTTTAAGACTAGGCAACGTTGCTTTAGCGCGAATGGCTCGTGTTGTTCTGAATCCGCGTGAAAAGGTATAGCCGTTGGTCCTCTGAACAAGACACGAACGATGGGAAGTTACGACGCTTCATCACGTGTGAATCGCATGGAAGCTAGGGGATATACCGCTGGCTTTTAATCGCGGTGAATGGGGCCACGTGAGCGGAAGCCTTGTGAATTTAGTGCGACCCTAGCATGTGTATGGGGTTGACCACGCTTCCATGTACACACGCCCACTGCATGTTGCGCACAGAGGCTTGCATATGACAAGATAACATTCCTCAGAGATGGAACGTTAATAAGATCCAGGGCCGATCACACACAGGCAGTGTTGCCAACTCAGCGGTTTTCGCGCTAGAATTTTTCAGTATTAGTTTCGCGGGTAAAATTAACTAAAACTTGTACTGCGCATATAGATATTTAGCTGGTTTTTTTAACACTCACAGCGATAAAATAATCTTATTTTATATTGACAATATAGCAATTTGGCGGTTTCTGCACGGTATCTTAGCAGGTTTTTAAGAATCGAGTTGCGCACAGTCATGCTCGCTTCCTTCAACAAGAGGCCTGGAAAACTAGACTAGACTGCATTTCGGAAGGCGGTTAGCTTCTATATGCGCCGTAGCATTTCTGGTATGTGACGTCACAAGCTTGTACAGTAGAACCAATCAGAATCAGTCTATAATAAGCACTTCCCGAGTTCGTTTGTTCACGTGCGAGTGTTTCAATACATTGAATGAGTAAAACTAACATTTACTGTGTGTGTAAGGTAAATAAATGGAAGAAGAGACTGTAAAATGACAAGTATTACACAGGCAGGCGCGGAAAATAGTGTTTAAGGTGTATAATTATTTTAAAAACGTTAACGAGCAGAACGCTGCCGGCCATCTTGATGCTGGCTGCAATGTTGCCAACGCGCAAGAAACGACTGCAGAAGCATGTGGTGTGGGATTGAGAACCGTGCAAAGAATATTGTTAGTGAAGGAAAGAGTGTTTGTTTGGTGTCATGCTTACAGTAATCGACGGCTAAGGTCATTATTGTCTTTTGATAATTTAAATTCTCTCCTGCGCTATTTGTATTGCACGTGCTCGTGAAGTACGATGTGGCAATGTTGTACGCTGCCTTGCTCTCTCTAGCTGTCTCTCTCGACGCAAACGCTAGCAGACAACCGCCTTCCGAATTGCCGTCGACTCTAACAAGGGAGGATTTCAAGCAGGGCACGATGGATTTTAGCCGACAGTGTTAAAATAGACCAATTTCAGGTTCCTGAAAACGATGGTGAAGGTCTCCCGTTTCGGAATTGCATAATTGTGAAATAATTTAAAAAATATGGCTTGCATGTCGTTCTTACACGCAGCTTTCTAAGTCTACTTGCACACTAGAGGCGAGGAAACTACTTTCTTCCATCCTTGTTTTTATTTTATTTTAGTAGGTTGTTTTACGACGCTTCACCAACATCTTAGGTTATTTAGCGTCTGAATGAGATGGTGATAATGCCAGCGAAATCAGTTTGAGGTCCAGCACCGAAAGTTACCCAGCATTTGCACATATTGGGTTGGGAAAACCCCGAAAAAAACCTCAACCAGGTAACTTGCCCCGACCGGGAATCGAACCCGGGCCACCTGGTTTCGCGGCCAGATACGCTGACCGTTACTCCACAGGTGTGGACTTCCATCTTTGTTACAAATCCAGAAGTGGAATATGTTCACATTTGCATTTAATACGAAATGGATAATATTTAGGTAAACTTTTCTGTTATGTTCACACACGATAATGCGGGTTCACCTAGAAATGTTCAGATACAGCATCTTTTCACAATACAGGCACTTATTATAGCTGCTTCTTCACACTCATCGTCACAACAGACACAATATCCCACACACAACAGCGTCTGAAATACATTTTTGAAGGAGTTTATTTTAGTTTTTTCGTGACATATTTTCTAATGAGGAAATCGAAAATGCTCTTCATGATAAGTTATTTCAGACTTAAATTATCCCGCATGTCTCGGAAGTAGTGTCTGTTGTGTCAATGAGTGTAAAGAAGCAGTCATTATAAATAAATGCTCATATTTCTGTTAAAAGCTTCCTTCGCTATTGCTATCCTTCTTTCGACTTCCTGGAAGCAACTCATCTTACTGCTTATAGTAGGGGAGACTGTTGTACCTTTAGCATAGTGTACCTTTGAACATTTTTGTTGTTTATTTTTTGCTACTACCTAGAGGACTCAAACTAAAGTAGATAGTAGAGAAAGCCGCTAAGTAGCTCTGGTCGTAGTTTCAGTTTGATTTACTGCAAAGTGCGAGTTCCGTGGACAAAATATTTTTTTTTAGTACCAAAAGTAAACATTTCGTTCATTGATGTATGTTTTCTAACACAAAACCAGATTATATTTGTTAATATCTTTCAAGTACGGTGTGTTCCCTATCATCTGGTGAGTAATAACATATTTTAATTTCCATGATTTATTCGAATCTCTAGTTTTGGGAGCCATATTTGTTTAAACGTGCACCCTCTTGTATCTTTGAACACAAAACATCTTGTACCATGGAACATGTTCCAAAGTACACGATACTATCAATTTTTGTTTTTATTTTATTTTAAGATCATGTCACGAAGTAAGTCTAGAGTTAAGAGGACCCAATTGATCCGGATGCCTTGAATAAAGCTGTTGAAGCAGTTATTGCTTCTCTAGGAAATAAAATCTAAATCAGAGAAGCCTGCTCTGGTTTATGTTGGAAAATATATTTTAAATATGATTGTCAGTTTTTACAGCTTATATTCCAACCTATATTCCACGTGTTCCAACTTAAAAGAGGGTATGTTCCAAGGTACATGAACCTGTTGTACCTTTGAACACACATTACATATCCCTTCATTTTATTTTTTCCATCCTTAATAGATCTGTGAAACAGGAAAATACATATCGGAAGTCGTACAGGAATCTTCAATAATTATATGAAGCATTTTTTCATTGAAAAATTTAATTTCCCAAAATTAAAAAAAAAAATAAAATGTGAAAAGTGTTTAAAGGTACAACAGTCTCCCCTACATCTCAAATATTCTAAGTTTTCCACTTGTTCTACTGTCTCTTTTCGAATTCGTACGTTTATCTTCTTTATTTTTCTACCGATAATTATGCTCTTCATCTTATTCGCATTTATATTCATTCCATACTGCTTACAACTGTCATTTAGTTCCGTATCATATCCCTTAGTATTATTTCCTCTTCTACTAAAAGAGCCATATCAACAAATCTTATGCACTTTATTCTTCTCCCTCCTACAATCACATAGTAAAGGACATCCTTGTCGCACTACTATCCAATTATACTTGCCTCTGACATTTCTTCTCCTATTCTGACTGACTCGTTTCATATACAGATTCCGCAATAGTCTCAGCTCTTTCCAACCCACACCAATTTTTTTCAGGCTCCCCTAAGAAAATTTATTATTTACGTGTACGTAAAAATAGGTTTCCATGCCAAGTAAATTACCCGGCAAATCCTTGTTTAGAATCAACAGACTCACTGTTCGTCTCTTCGATAATACTTTCTTGCATTATAAAAAAACGCTTAACTTTAATTGAAGAAAAAAATTATATTTCAGGACAGTTAGCTAATGATAAAGGATGAAGAACTTGTTAAAATTATCCAAATACCTGATTCAGTCTTGCTTAACAGCTGGTTACTTATATACTAGCAAAGAAAAATTGTTGCTAAAATTAATCTTGCTTTTTAAGTCTTGGCTCCTGATCAAGAATTCACTACACCGTGTAGAATACTTTCATTCATGCTCAGAGATAAAATTGTGGACAGCTGACGATTAACATCTCCGAACAGTTTTAAATTAATGAAACAAATTAAGTAGAACAGCTGTGCAGTTACCAGCGTGTTCGAATTTTATTGCAGGAGAAAAATGCTGCTTAAATAGACACTGGCTAAGTGGCATTATAGAATTTCTTCCATATTTTGCGGCAACAGAAATGGTAATGATATTGAAACTTAAGGAACAGTAAACCAGAAAATTGGTAAATACAAAATTTTATATAGTATTAATTTGAATTAATTCAAACATGCAACTTCATTGTTCGCTTTCACAGCCCGCTTATAGTCTTCGTCACCTTAAACCTGAAAAAGCGAATACGAGGGGGTAGCAATATCTCGAAGAACTTCCGAAACTGGTATACCTTATTTTATTTCATGGAGTGCAGTTTCATAGAAAAGACTTTGCCGACAGACCTACTGCCCCCTACTAATTGCCTGTCATAAATAAATGTCTTCCTTACTGTGACGGAAATCTTGTCTTCTCCTGTCAGTAACCAATCACAACCTTCGTTCAGAATAATTGACGGGTTCCCGTCAAATCCACGTGGTGGAAGAGTTGTCGAATCTTTTCCGAATTCCAAGAATCCCGTCAATTTCACTGCATAATTTCGAAGGTCAACAGGATTGTGGCAACTGTGCAATGTTGGGACAAGGGGACAGGATGGAATTGTCAGAGGTGTTTGTGTAAGAAGTCATAAATCTGTAAGTGGGTGTTCAAAGGAGCCACCGAACTGCACTCCTTGAAATAAAATAAGGTATAATGCTTCGAGTGAGAGATATAAAATACCAAACAATTTCCAACACCATAAATTCTTATTGATGCAATGTTGCCGCTTTACTTTCAACAAAGGGAAGTGGAGGTTGTCCATAGCCTCTTTCTTTGCTTTTCAGGACGACGATTTCAGTAATTCACAACTAAGTTTGAAAAGAATAATGTTAAAGACATGCCATTATGTCCCCGCAGTGGTGCTCATTGTGCTATACCGTTACGGTAGATACCTGCCTGTAGTGATTGACAGGGGTAGGATTAGTACTAATGCGTTGATTCCTGGAGAAAAAAACACTTTGACAGGAAGGAAAATACTAAAATACATTGCTTGTTAAGGAATGGTATTTCATCAAACTCATTAAATGTTACTAACACGAGTGTACATAACTTTCATTGTCACCTTAAAATCTAGTTACAGAATGTACAGGGACATCATTTTATTTTTACTTCAATTTTTATTATACTTGAGTTCTTCAATGTACTTCACTCCAACCCCTTCTACTAGTGAACTTCCACCCAAAGCCGCATATGCAGTCAAAGTCGTCTTACGGTCACAGTAAACAGTATTGATTGAGTATAGTACGTTCCAGAAATATGGTCGTATTTTCCAGTGAATAAAGTGTATTAATTATTTATTGAATCATATTTCATATCTCTTTATTCTTCGTCTTTCACTGTTGCTATTTCTCGTCACTGGAATTCTCTGCCGCCTGAAGTCAAGGGCTGCCGAACTTTAATTTCCTTTAAATGTAAATTAGAAAAATATCTTATGATGAGTTGCCAGACCTAACGTGTTGCAAATGAGTTCCACTGTATTTATTTTTTTTTTGTTTCTTATTTTTATTGTCTAAATCGTGTTTATTTATCACTTAATGCCAATATGTGTCCCACTGTGTTGTTGTTTTTTTATTATTAATCTATTTTTTGTGTACATTTTATTCAATTGTCGGTTTCTGGTTTAATTATGCAAATCCTACTTAATTGTAATCTAATACTAATATGTATACTAATGTGTTTATTTTTATTTTTACTGTGTACATTTTTCTTTTTTAATTGAATTATCGGCTTCTGTTTTTATGTGATTCGTATTTGATTCTAACAAATTAATATGTATTTCACTATGTTTATTTTCATTTTATGAGGTAAATTTTATGTAACTATCTCCTTTGATCTCATTATGTATCAGTATGTAATTACTTAATTCTGATCCAGTTTTATGTTCAACTGTGTAAGCAAGTTTTAATCCTGGTTGAGTGTAAGAGAAGGCCTTACGGCCTTAACTCTGCCAGGTTAAATAAAGCCATTATTATTATTATTATTATTATTATTATTATTATTTTCGCACAGGTACTGTAACCGTTTCGTTACGTCGCTTCCCTGTTTGCAACATCCGTGTCTACTGGCCCCTCTGTAAAGGATAGTAGCTGGGCTGTCTTAACTCATTTCTGAAAACATTTGCCGTCAGGAATTGGACGTCTACGTAATATTATACAAATGTTTACAATAATTTAAATAAAAGGGCCTCATTAAGAACTGATTTCACGTGATTTCCCCCTTCCTACGACCCTGCGACATAACTACTTGGATGCACAGTAGACAACAATCTGAGTAAATTTATCTGTGCGAATCGGGCAGAAGTGAAGTGATTACAATACATAAGTACGGTACTCTGTTATAGAGTAAGTATAGAATTATTATTTCAAGAGGCACAGGATTATGGCCGCCTCCCCCATGTCGACTGATATTTTGCATTATTTCTTTTGGGGTTACTGTAAAACAGTTGTGTTTGTTAAACATCCTACAACAATAGAAGAATTAAAGAATTACATTCCAGAAACAATACATTCAATTTCAGAAGACACGCTTAAAAACGTTTTCGATAATATGCACACAAAAGAACTGAAGCCCGTATAGAAATGAACGGCCATCATTTTCAACAATTTGTTTAAATATCGAGATTTTGATTATATTTTCCAATTTAAATGCACTCTCCATATTGTATGTTAATGTGCTGTAGACAGTATATTATACATTACATAAATAATACGTCCGCCTGTGATAGTTCAGTCAGTGAGTAAAAACACTTATTGTTAACACTGTACTGCATTTTGAGTAAATAAAATATTATGAAACATATAATCGTAATAGTTTCCAGTTTACGTAAATGGATGCACTACTTTTCTTCTCTCCTATACCTAGTAAAATGATTTGTTTGTATTTTACACTAGTGTCATCAAACTCCGGTCGTGGAAAGGGGTAACATAGTGTTTGTGGTTCTCAACCGTTAATCCAAAGGTATAGCCAGGTCAATATTAGAAGTGTTAGTAAAAACAAAATGATGACACGGTATGTACTTCCTAATGGGAAGAGAAATATTCATCGATATGTCGAAAAAAAATGTAGTAGTAGAACTTAGAGATAAAGAAAAAAATATTACTTGTAAATTACACTGTATATGATTCCGTCGGGAAATTACAATTACTTCGAGGTATCTGAAAATGGAGTTATAGAAGTTCAACTTAAGAAAGTTCGATTGTAAAACATTTTACATCAAATGATTCGATTCTTAGAAAAGCTGACTCACATTAACCGGAACACTATGTTAAGTCACGTTTCAAATGGAATTGCACTTAAACTGATATTTCAACCATGTTCTATACCATTTTTTCATTCCATCTTTTACAGTGACAGCCAACATCTGACAACACTGTAGAAGTTTTTGCATCTCTACGTGCTGCACCCAGACAAACAATCTCTCCTTACTCCAAGGCAAGTTCATTCGTTGTGGCTGTACGAATAAAAACGCATTGCCTCCCCCGGCATGTGCTTTATACAGACCACTTTTACTATTTTTAGCTTCCGTCGATGCTCACGATGGACTCGGCACTACAGAGCGGGATCAACCGCGAAGGAATGACGAGGACGGATACGACAAATAATTACACTATAGTAAAAGAATTAAATAACGTGTAATGTATGTATCCTGTGCAATACAAGCTACTACAAACTTATTTTTAAGTGACATCGCATGCCTTTCTTTGCGTTGCATTACTTCAGAGAAAAAAAATTGATACAACCATCATATAATAATACATTATGAACGAGCCTATAATGATAGTAATTAAGAAGAGAGTATGGACGTTTATGAAACGAGCGCAAGCGAGTTTCATACGACTTTTTATGCTCGACCATATTTCTAACTTGAAATTATTCATTTTTTTTTGTATCTAACTGACCTTGAGCAATACCTCGTAAATTGTGAGATGTGCGCAGACGCGAAAGCATTGATTTTTTTCCGAGGAACAGATGTCCACATCGACCTTGACAGCCTATAAGAACCTACAGAGTAAACTAAATATTAACTTTGATATAACATTGAAATTAAATTAGACATTGAAAAACAAGATGACAAATGGAATTTATTTGAATATTATTTACAATTAACGCTAATTATTATAGTAACAGAACATAACCTTCTGCGACAGTATTGGATTTCCAACCTCCGTGACTTTTCGCTAATTCTCTTTCGATTGCATATCCGAGAATAATCGATACTTGCGGTTTTATAACGGTACAAAACTGACTTGTCATTGGCTGAACATCTGTAAGTTGACAGTCATTGGCTGAACACCTGTACTTTAATGAGTAGGTGTACTTTAATGACATGCATTAAAGGACTGCTACCAGGTGTATAATTACTACATTTCGGCATGGTCGAGCATAAAGAATTTTTCAAAATTAATGCATAGGAACGTTTGAAATTAAAATTAAATTAGAAGATTATGGGCAAATAGCTCACACTCTTTAATTAGGAATATTTTAATTTATACAATATATTTTTCAACTTTTTTGAGTGTTATAAAGTCATCGAAAACATTTTGTAATTACACTACAGTTTTTATACTGGTATGCTTGGACCACTCTGTAACATAGCAAATAGCTTACTACTACAATAGTGGAAAATAACATGCATGTGGTTAGCGACAGCGTCGCCAATGCCATCTAGCGACTCGCTATGAGAACAAATACATAGGCTATATTTAAACTTAAAGAGAAAAATGTTACTTTGGTATTTAAGAAACGTAATAACTAAATAAATTCAAAGCTCTTTCTTTTTGGTTTTCTACCCTTGTCATCTATATTAATTGTAAAATAAAATCTAAATTTTAATAAGGAAATGGGAGGAAGGAAAATGACTAGAAAAATAAATAATGATTATCTAGTCATTTGAAAGAAACGATTTGTTTGATATATTAACTGTGTGCTATCTTCTTTAATCTTATATTTTTGTAGCCTTTGAATGTCACACATGAATTGTTTGCGTTTTTTTTTTTTACATGTGCGTTTTTAAGGACACTGAAATACTTGTCTACCAGCAGTCTCATACAAACATTACTAAGAACTTTCACATTTACACTGTTTTAGAAAGCAATTAGTTATCTTATTTCTAAGTCCATGAAGATTTTCTCACAAAAATTTGTAAAAATCATTTTAAAATATTTCTGACATCTCAGGACAATTTATTTCCACTTTTCAAGATACATTGATACTTTTTCACTGCACATAAATTTGCATAATTCAGTGCAACTTACACGGGCCATGTTATACTGAATGTCAACAACAGCTTTAATGGATGAGAGAGTTCACCTGTTCCTCTCATCATTAGCTACAATACTCAAATCAATCATAACCTCATAATATGATCCTTACAATTCCTTGTTTTTGGGAAACCTGGCAATTATTTCCGTTCATTTGAATTTGGTAATTAAAACAGTCGTATACGGCACAAATCACACCTCTTCAGCCATTTCCTTAAATTACAGGAAATAAGAAACAAAGAGAAAAACATTGTTTTTACCAAAATATATCAACTGCCATGGACGTTGCTGTTAGTTATCTTACCGAACCGCTAGGCAGCAGGCATGGAGTATTTCGCCAATTTTATCGTCACTTTCCACTATTGTAGTAGTAAGTTATTTGATCATAGCAATAACCTACATAAAACCCTACTGGAAACACATCGCAATACATCAGGGAATAGGGCATCACGAAATGGATATTTAATTACTGATGTTACAAAGCTTTTTAAAAGCAGTCTTCATGACGGTAAGAATCATATTAGATTGTGCGCCCTTAACCTGCGCATTTAATTCTTAATTAAACTTCTGTGCGTTCAGCTCCACAACGAAAGGAGATTTAGCTGACTAACCACGGGTCATGAAATCCCACCCCTTGGCGCTCTTACGGTGTCATCTGAAACCAGCTACCTCTCTACGTTATGGAAGCGAAGACTAATTGGAGTACCAAGATTAATTCTGCGGAGCGAACTTATGAAAGCGTGAACGAGCGAGTTTGTAAAGAAGCTACGGGAGAATCTACTTCTAAAAATATAGAGGAGAAAGATGGACGAGACTATCTTCAAACTTCAGACTGCTAAAGTTTGATCAGGTAGAGAGCGAGATGATCTCCAATGGAAGCAATATAGGCCTATTTCTACCTGCTGGAGGTTACAAAACAGATTCATGGCTCTTTATGGTAACTTATAAAAAATTAAAAGCTTCCTCAACATGCGAGTAAGATGTCGGCGATTCTGCCAGACACCTGACATCACAGGCAGTGAGGAGTTACATGAGTAGTACGAGACATAAGTTAATATGAATTCCAAATTCTAAAAATCTAAACCATTTCTCCTAGCGGTGTGGAAAGAATTATTTTCACGATTCACGATGCGCAAAATACGATTAACGTAAATAGTAATATGCGTTACAAGAGCGGTATGTTGAAGTTTTCATGTTCGAGGAAAAGTTTGAAAAAGCGAAACGTAGTTGAGCTTTTTTAATTTCCGAGAATTGAAAGAAAACATATCGCTCGTGTACCGTACATTATTTTGTGCGAAGATCGTTTATTACATACCTGAAAGAGGAATTTCTAATTAGTTACAATGAAATCTCCATTTTGGTTTCTGTTCAATGACGGCAATTTTAGAAAACAAAAATATCTATCTTCAACATTGTTGCTTTAAAATGTTTTCTGTGTTTACTATACTCCAGTAGGCCGTGATATACGTGTCTTTTTTTCCCCCAGTCTATAAATGCGAACTTAAAACAAACGGCTTCCTTAATGTTACATGCATCACGAATGCAGTAACTTTAGTGGAGTTGTAGAGTTTACTTAATTTTCGTAAATATTTAAAAACAATAATTAACAGTGCAATTTAGGTGAATTTGCAGTGGTAAGTTTCCAATTTATAATTATTACTATACTGAACGTCTCTAAAAATGATATGTTAAAAGCCTAAAGCAGTAAAATCAATATGTCACTTAAGCGGTAAGAAGAGGGAAATTGTTGTGTGTGTTAGGTTGGGAATACTGAATGTGGAATTTTAGACTTTCCGCGGATTGGTTTTGTGCGGAAGCCAAGCAAATACGCACGATCTCGCACAAAATACAATTAACGTAAAAAAAATCATACGTTGCGTTTTTTTAACCCAAGTCACTCATTCCACCAACATTCCGGGTTTCCCAAAGGTTTATTGTGTAAATAATCATCTAAGGCTTTTCCGAACGGTTTAAGAACGAATATATTTCATACTTAAGAGATCAGGCCATCAGGCCTTCTCTGTCCCTCTACCAGGGGATTACAACTATTATATGAAGAATAAAATTACAATTACAATTACAATAAAAATTGAAGTACGACAAGATTAATTAATGAAAGCTAGACAATTTATCATAGAAGTTAAGAACAGAGAATATTTTTGTATTTACTGAATTACAAATTAAACCTGGAATGACAAAATTCTATAGTGATGAAATTACCATATATTGAGATATTTTATGATAGATTAAGAGAACTATTTACAAGAAACCATGTCTGAACGAGTCTCAATTACTGACCAATTGCCTAGTAAGTTTGCGTTTGAATTCGATTTTATTTCGATGCTAGCAGGTAACGAATTCCAGAGTCTTGGCAGGGCTATTGTGAAAGAGGATGAGTATGAGGAGTTGCGATGGGATGGTATTGTTAGTATTGTTTCATGACGAGAGCGTGTGTTCAGATTGTGGTGGGAAGAAAGGTAAGTGAAGCGAGACGACAGGTACGAAGGAATAGAAGAGTTCAAGATTTCGAAGAGAAAGAGAAGTGAATGTCAATTTATTTTCTTATGTAGTTTAAGCCAACCTATTGTTTCCAGGGATGGAGTAATATGATCATATTTACGAACACTGCTTACAAAACGTACACACATAATCTTATTGTGCTGGAGAAATAATTACATCCACCTTTGTTACGCGTGGATGGTTAGGCCAACGCTATAAATAAAAGGCGCACTTAAATTCTCTCCCAAATATTGGACAATCTAACGAGATGCAATAAAAATTCGAA
Organism: Periplaneta americana; assembly: GCF_040183065.1. Lineage (NCBI taxonomy): Eukaryota > Metazoa > Arthropoda > Insecta > Blattodea > Blattidae > Periplaneta > Periplaneta americana. Next base: position 172,667,926 of record NC_091119.1, on the reverse strand, counting down.
TTATTTAGACGGCAAAGTTCGAAGAAGGAGAGCAAGACACAAAAGAAAATAATTACGACTCCTTCCCTGCTAAACAAAGAAAAGCTAATGGATGAAATATCAGTCGAGAAATGTCATGACGAGGGGGATGAGAAGCACAAGCTAAATTGAATGACAAGTTACGAAAAGAACTCCGTGCGACGATCTAGAGTTAATTCAACATGTTTACGTATCCCTTTCAAAACGAAGAAGGATAAAGCAGTTACGTGTCCGTCTAAGAACGTGCTGCAGCGTCTTCGATTAAAACAGGTACGTCATGGGAAGATTCGGAGCTTCTTGCCGAGAAGGTCCATTAGCGCCATTACACTAGCAAATTGTTTCCCCCGTTTCTTTAGACACGAAGTGCATGAGCGACCAGGTTTGTCTTACCCAGTGCATGCATTCTTATTTGAAAACAACGCCCAACTTGAAAATACATCCTGAATGGCTAGGACTTAAAAGAGAGACTGCTTCCGACTTTTTTAAAAACAGAGTGAATTCGCACCAGGCACCAGACCATCCTTTTAAGAAAGTCTTACCCGGCAAAGAATGGATAAAAAAGCTTGTCACGTTTACATCGAAATTTCTTAACAATGCTTTTAATTATAGACGTCATTCACTGTCGGTGAGAATGACCTCTGAAAGCAATCACGGAATAGGATTAGTCGGTAAAACAAGTATTTCTTTTATTACTTTTAATTGCTCGCTGTCCTTTTGTTTTAACTTCTGTTCAGTCTTTTGAAACTACTAAACGGAAGGGATTCGGACTATGAAGACATTGTTGCCACATATTAGCGCGACATTCAACATTATTTTGTTCACAGTCTTGATATCATCAAATACAATTCAATGAGCAATTATTGTATTTACAAATTCGGGTTACCCACGCATTATATCTTCATTGACTACGAAAAACGTTCGATAAGTTGAAACGTAAAATATTGTGGACAGTGCTAGAAAGAAATAGGAATACCAGCAAATTTAATAGCTCAACTGTTGCTGTATCTGTTCCAATAAATCTTCCCATGAAAATCTGTTTCTCTCTCTAAACATCACCAGGAAAACTTACTTTCTGGACGCGCTGCGTATTCTACAGGGACATCATTTTATTATTACTTCAATTTTTATTGTACCTGAGTTTTTGAATGTACTTCACTCCCACCCCTTCTACTAATGAAGTTCCAACTCCACACAGAGCCAAGACAGCAGATAGTAAGCAGTGCTGAGTTACTGAGTATAGTACGTTCCAGAAATATGTTCGCGTTTTCCAGTGACGAAAGAGCTTTCAATATTGAATCATATTTTCGCACAGGTACTGTCCGTTTGCCTACGTCGCATCCCGATTTTCCCCACCTGCTTCTGCTCGCCCCTCTGTGAAAGCTGGGCTGTCTTAGCTCTTTTCTGAAAACATTAATTTCTCTTAATTATACAGCTGTTTAATTTAACTTAAATAAAAGGGCCTCGTTAAGTAATTAACTGTCACGTGATTTCCTCCCTTTCTACAATCATGCGGCATAACCACTTGGACGGACAGTAGATAGCATGTCTGAGTAATTTTATATTTTCGGGTCGGGCAGAAGTGAAGATTGAATTCACAGTACGTATAGTAGGTACAGAATTATTTCAACATGAGTTACTAGTACGAAGGACGAAACTGGCAATTGGAATTAGATGCAATAGTCTATAGTGCGATAATATGCACAAAAGAACTGAAGCCTGTATCGAAATGAACGGCCACCATTTTCAAAATTGTGTTTAAATATTCATATTATGATTATTTTTCAATTTAACTTCTTTCTCTATATTGTACGCTAATGTGCTGTAGACAGTATAATATACACCGCATAATGAATACGTTCGCATGGATAACTCACTTCGTGAGTAAAAACACTTATTCTTAATGCAGTACTGTACTTTGATTAAAGAAAAACCTAATGAAAATTATCAAACTTAAAATCGCGATATTTCCTAGTTTACGTAAATGGATGAACTACTTTTCTTCCATCCTATACCTAGTAGAGTGATTTGTGTTTTACGCCAGTATCATCGAACTCCAGTCTTGGAGGGGGGAGCAAGCGGTGTTTCCGGTTCTAAAATGTATAGACAGGTTAATATTAAAAATGTTAGTAAAAATAAAATGATGTCCCTGTACAATTGCCGCCAACACCACAAGAAAAGAAATAATTTCTATTTCAAATCTATCCCTCAACAATTCTAAATAACAGTGCTGCAAATCTACAATATGGGATCCACAGTTTTCCTTCTTGCTCGGGTCTGGTTTTCCTTCTTGCTCGGGTCTGAAGTCTCAAATGTCGAATCAATAATTTGGCATAGTAACCGAGATAGGAGATAAAAATACACGCCGCATAATGACTAATTAGATATAAAACACACATATAAGCTAACTCAGTGCTACACGACCATTATTGATCCACCCATTCGCGTGGTATAACTCTTCCTGCAACTACATCAACGAAGATCATGACAGTATCAACTCGACTATGCAATACAATGAACGACCGGAACCAGTATATGAACTGAGGACACCTGTGTCCAAACACAGTTCCGCTTTAACGTTACAAGATTAATATTTCAGATCCATGATTACACAACAGTTTCCTTTGTTAAGATGTGTCAGAGCTCACAATAGTCGCATACAAACATGATTTGTATTCCAAGTATGAGATATCGCATATAGTTTTCCCGACACATAGTCATGATAGGTAGCCTACTGTAATCTATTATATCGAAATTGGGTCAATCTTTACGGCGAAGCGACGACGCTGGCAACGGCAACAAAGCAATAGGTGTATTCATAATACGCATTTGTATAACTTATTCCAACTGTCCAACGAAAATAAAGCTGCTTGTAAATATAGATATTATTTCGATATATAAAGGTACTCTGAGACTCTTTGCGTGTCTATATATACAGCGTGTTTCAAAAGTGATGGTCAATAATTAAAAGGATGAAAAGTACAAACTGAAATAAACAAGAGCTCCAATAAACATTTGTACGCAAATTAACCGTTCATGCGACATCCTTCATGTAGTAAGTAAGGTGGGTAGTTAAGTTACTGACGCGTGCTATTAATGTTGCAGTATAATATGTAAACACATACCTCTAATTGAGGTTCTGGCTGATAAATATAATTATCAGGCAGTACATCTCACTTGACGATATGTGTCATAGGAAGAATATTGTTTGTATGCATCTGAAGTCTGATTAGTGTAATATGTAGCTAATCGGCGATGCATGCAATGTGAGTGGGGAAAGGAACTCGCCACCCTACCACATTATCTCCTGGCCCAGTTGTCTCATAACTGGTGCCTTCTTGGTATCACTTGTGAGGTACAGACCTGTCTTAGGACAGTTGACTAAACAACAATTATGTAAACGGTCGACTAAGCATGACAAAATACAAGTATTGACGTGTGCAGTGCATGCGCATCGGTTGGTTTGAAATGCGTCCTGTTCCAGGATAATGTTTTGTATTTGTATTTAATTGTTTTTAATTTGTCGTGAATACATTTGTTGAATGTTTATTTTTGTATATTTTCCTCCCAAAATTGGTGCGTGGTTTATCGAGGGCGTGTGGTATTCGAGAAAATACGCCTTTTAATAAATTTTTCGGTATGCGTCTTTACAAAATTCGCCAAATTTCGGTCAAATCTTTGATCAATTCTTTTCTGTCATCATAAACATGATGCATAATTAAACACGCACAAGAAAAGAAACCACTGCACAGAAACCAGGTAAAAATAGAAGACATTATTAATCGCTCGTAGTCAGTACGTACCAAGTTCAAGTGTGACAATCTGCTTTCCTTTCGCCGCGCCACTCATCAGTCTGGATACTTTTTGATCACACGTATCTTAATCACACCAGAATTGTTTTCGGAGATATAGGGAATGTGTTCGAGTTGAAGGTTATCACTAGACTTCGTTGAATTGCCACACGCAGCATGCTATCAGGTTGCCGATGTACGGTAGTATAGATGAGGTGAGCGGCCGCCCGGTCTCGTAGTATCAGCAGTTCATGTTAAGAGTTGTGAACGGTCAAAATAGATAGAGCAGCTACAGCTAATGTATACTGTACCTATGCAAGCACTCGTTTTTGCATTACTGTGGTTGGAATAGTCAAAGCTTAACATATGTTCAGTGCAGACAAGAATTCAATCAAACATACTACAATGAGAGTGTTGCTGTTCCAAACAATTGCCCCTGGAATACCCTTACCCACGCAGCCAGTCTTGACCCGTTGGGGAACGTGGTTGGATGCTGTTAATTATTATGCAGAACATTACTGCAAAATAATGCAGGTAATTGATGCATTGGATAGCACAGACAGTTCCGCTGTTGTAGCTGTAAAGTCATTGCCTTCTGAACAGCTATTGGAAGATATTCTGTTCATTAATTCTAATTTTAAAATCCTCTTAGAATCGTCTAAACTACAACTCTCGGAAGCCCTTAATATAATGGATAAAGTATCACAAACCGTTATCCAAAATAATAATTCACTAATTTCAGAAAGAGTGAAATGTAAGTTGAGAAATATTATTGCTAATATTCTGCCTATTCACAACTTCGTATTATAAATGATGTACTATCAGGTCACGACAAGACATCTGAAGTTAGTGTACTAAAAAGTAGTGACTTTCCGTTCTTCAAATATATATTACGTATTACATCGTGTGATGTTCAACGTACATTTTCCCAAAATAAAAACTGTTTAAGTGACCATCGGAGGAGGTTACTTTGCAGTCGCTCAAAGTGTACATAACTCTTCACTGCAATGCACATATTTAAGGATGATGCGAGTATCTTACATTAAATTTTAAGAGTTAATATATCTCACTATAAAATCATTGTATATTTACACGTTTAGACATTTCCTACTTCAATGATCATTATATTTCTTGAATGCAGGATACAGGTTTTATTGTAACCGCAGTATACTGCTCAGTGTTTACATGGGAGGCAAACTGTATTCTTTGCACGTCCCCTTCTCATTCAGTCTATACCTCGTGCGCAGTAAACCTTGTGATTCTCGTGGCAATTCCACGAAGTCTAGTTATCACTTTCAACATCTGTCGTGATGCAGGTAAGCCTAATGTTAGTAGAGTAGTTAGTGTTCCGTACCCATGACGTGCCGGTCGTTTACGTGTAACTCTGGCGGCAGACACGCCAATCTTCACCCAGTCCAAGGCCGCCGCGGAACCGTCCGGCCGAGCTACGAACGCACTGTATTATGGTTACGGTTAAGTACGTTCAAATGTACAAAAATTAAAATGAAAGAAAATTATCTCGTATGAGAGCGCGTAAGGGGTAGAGATATGAACTGCTATAATAAAACTACTAAAGTTCCTGTTTAACCCAATGCTCGAAAACAAAATCTTCAGCCTTGCTTACACTGAGAAAACATGCTAGTACAGACAGAAAATGACAACAGTTGAGAGTATGAAACCAGTGAATGAGGTACACAGTGAAGCGCATTTTTCGGCATTACGCAAATATTCCTTTTGCAGGGCTAATGAATGCCCGAATTCGAGACTAGAGTGGTCTCGTTCGGAAGGGCAATAGAACTGGGAGTGACGTGTAGTAGATTTAAAGCAAGAAAAATTAGCGTTTCTGAGCAAAAGTACCGCTTCTGTCGCCAAATTTAAATGTCGCAGGCAATATAATGCATCTCTGTGAGCTGCCTAACTGCGTCTAAATATCTTCCATTTCCCAGCTGTAGTCTATACCAAAACATATCAAAATGTGAAACTTCGACATTTAAGTATTTCAAAGAGAGAAAATACTCCCCTTATTATACAATTATTACGCCGCATTTAGTTTATATAAACATCCGTGAACGTAAATAATTTAAGTACGGAACGGTGAAGACATCCCTCTTCACTAAGTGGTTCGGATATCCAAAAACTACAACCAAACGCTATTGACAGCAACGTTCACATGACAAAATCAGCAGTTCTATTATAATCTCGGCCGCACCTCAGTCTCTATTCTATACCAACCGCAGGAGGGCTGTAGCTTCTGGAAGGTATGAAGGGTTGAGAACAATTAGCGCTCCAAGCCAGGCAGATGGGCATTATTCCTCGACATCAAATCAATATCACGCCCCTCAAACCCTCCTGAGTTCCAAGCAGAATCTTTATCTTTTGGAATACATTACTTTGTAGAAAAAGCAAATCCTGCTACTGCAGGCGCAAAGGCCACAAACTTATGACACATTCCGTACATCTGTTCACAGTTTACATCATTTCCCACTTTATTTGCTAAATATTACAATAGTCTAAAAACGTTTACCAGTGACGAAGCTCTTAAGAAACTTTGGAGACATAGCCTACTCCCCAAAAAACTGAGTTATATCTAAAAACAGTGTAAGTTCGTAACAACGATGTATCGCAACACTAGATTTCACTCCGATTCTTCCGTATTATATTAAATTCACTCCTAGCAGTCATTCCACTGTGAGAGGCTTGTGGCAGAAGCCTCACTGCAAGGAGTCACAGGCAGCGGCATTCTCAAGCGTGATGGGAGGCCGGGGTGGAGGGGGTAACGATTCGTTACGCCTCAGTAGCAGGGTGCGGGGCTAGTTTCAACAGCGATATAATACGCCGCGCTATGTTCGCCTTCTATGAATACGCTATATTGTTGAGTGTTAGTTTAATCAACCGTGCGCGTGTTACATACTAATTTTGTGTAAAATGGCTTATACTGAGAAAACATTGCAGTCATTATTTGCAGAATTAAATGAGAAACCGTTTTCAAGTTGAGCGTTGTCGCTGTGGTCATTTAGTTCCACACCAGCAAGATTTACGTTATAGTTTTTTTGCACGCATCAATAATTGTAATGTCAAGCGACGCTGTCACGTTTTCGTTGCAAATACGAGTATTATCTCTAGTTACAATCACTTTTATACAGACGTCAATACATTGCTGTCTACCACCACCATCTCCAGCAAATATAATACTTTAAGCTATAAGATGACTTTAATTAAAATTAACCTTTATTTTGTCGTTTCAATCAACTCGAGCAGTGACAATGGTGTTTTATGATCCACGTTGAGTTGACATGGGAATGTCATTTGGAAATGCTTATGTTATAGATCATTCGGTATCTCGTAAGTCTACTTACGCGAAAGAGGAAAAAAGTGGCCTGGCAAGCTTCGTCCCTCTCCCTACACTTCCACTTGTAGATAGCTAGCTCTTTTATCCCACCAAAAGGTTCTTACTATGCGCTACCACGCACACTAGCATTTGGTTTCACGAGATAACGAATGATCTATACCGATAAATAAATTATATCACTGACACCACAAATCAATATTTTAATATATTAAACTACTTAAGTATATTTATATCCAAAGTGCAACAACATCACTATTCAAAATTAACATATTTAGTGGAAATCAATGCAAAAATAATAATAAATGCGGTACTGCTTCTTGGGACTGGAACGGTACATGAAAAGGCCTAATCAATAAACAAATTCTTATCCTATCACATCAAAGGAAAGTATCCGCTTTGACAGCGGCTGGGTATTAATTGAACGAATAACTGCATTATGCTTTACAAATAAAAATGTATTAGATGTAATACAGTGACATACAAAACCAATTTTGTCTACGATGGTTCAGAAATGATTTACTTGGTACTCTGAATAAATTAATTGATTGTAATAATAGAAAATGTTTACTACCACGGTTTTCGCCACCAGAGTCGCTCAGACGAACACCCTTAACCTCTGTTCCTCTCTCAAAGTGAATGTCCAAGTTTCACAAATTCTTATGCATCATATAAATTAGAAGTGATAATATTATTAAAACTTTATTGTTACAGAAATGAAATAAAATATTACTTACCAATAATGTATTTTTTTATTAGAATCAAAATAAAACATAAATCAAACCTTTAAAAAAAAAAAAAAAATCAGCGTGTTTTACGCACTCCAATTTTTCGGTGGTCGAAAAAGGAACAAAGAGTGCGTAATTTACGCAAGAAAATACGGTAATAACTTATATTTATATGTATTACAAGAAATTGCTTTCGTAACGTAAATTTTTATTTAACATAATATAAAGACAGCCTAGGTCCAATATTACGATGAAAAGAAAACCAATTCATGAAAAATAATTTTGATTCTTTTGTTAACATTTCGAAGAAAATGTCAAACTGTAAATTATCGTTGACAGTGTTGCGATGTTTTGTGGTTACCATTCTTTTGATTAACGCTACGATATCCCCTCTCCCTGCAAGCGGGAAAGCACGTACAACATCAATCATTTCAGTCACCTTCCAAGTCGATTTGTATGTGGTTTTTAGTTCATTAATATCTGTCATCGTAGGTGTGAAAGGAAAAGGAAAATGTCCTGTGATGTCCATATACAGACAGAATAATGATTTATGCATAAAAAGCTAAAAGTATTGGTATTAAAATATTACTTGAATTTGTTTCGCTTGCTATAATTAAGTTTTAACACTATAATTTTTTTTTGTTTTTTTTTTTTTGAGCAACCATGATTTTATTACAAACAACAAACTTTGTTCTCATCGCTGCCACGTATAGTCAAGAATCGAGTACACGAAATCCATGTAACTCAAGTAGTTAAGGAAATATCAAACGAGGTTCGAAAACTCACTGCAACCTCGTTAAATACTTAGAAAATTTCGACATTTATTAAATTTACGACAAAGTTGTATTTCTGGCAGTCTGTCACGATTTTATTTTATAATGAATGTTGTGAATGATGTGACACTAAAAATCTTACTGTTTACAAAATTATTTAGCCTATTCCGAAATTCACAAATGCACAAATTTTGCATGAAACATTTCCTGTGGATGTGATGCAATGAAAACTTCATTTCGAGATTTATGCTGAAATGCACGTTAAGATTTCATAATTTGCTTCCAAAATGATACTATTCTCTTCTACTTCCCTACCCTTGTTCTAGTTGTTACAATGGCGTCCTGATAGAATTTTCTTTATCACAAGGATGCGTTTTTTGATTATCATATATCTATTATGAAAATTCACTCTTCCAAAATGAGTATGAAGGAAGATTTCTATCATTTGTCTATTATGAAAATAACAACAACAATAATAATAATAATAATAATAATAATAATAATAATAATAATAGGAAAATCGCACAATGTTATTTGTTATGTTCTGTTATTTAATCTATGTGATGGGAAAATAGTCGACTAGCTTTGAAATGTTGACATCATAATAATGGTTTCTTCACCACATGGCATACGATGGTTGGTCCCTATATACTGTAGCCCTGAACCACTTAGTTGAAAAAAAAAAAAAAACTTATTTTTCCACATAGTTCCCTAGTAGACCGACGCATTTCTTCCAGCGATGCTCCAATATTTCTACAACTTCCTGTAAGGAGGATTGCCCAACCTCTTCAAACCACTGGTTGACAGACGGCATGACTTCATTATTGGATGACAATTTGTTCTCGCGCAATTGTTTGAGTTTTGGAAGTAGCCTGAAGCCACTGGGTTACAGATCTGGTGAAAAGGATGCGTGCTTCAGCAATTGAAATTCCTCTGTTAAAATTGCAGCCATTGCAACTGGAGACTTGTCACTTGGAGCATTGTCTTTGTGGAAAATAATCTTTCGCTTCAACTTGCCACGACGTTTCTCCTTGACAGCATCCCGCAATTTTTCAATTAAATTTGCATAATAAAGGCCTCTTATTGTGGATCCTTTTTGCAAATAGTCTGTCAAAATAATATTTTGGGCATCCCAAAAAAGAGATCAAGACCTTGTCTGCTGATGGCTGCACCTTGAATATTTCAGGGCCATGGTCGGTGAATCCTTATGTTTCCACTCCGTACTTCGAATTTTTGTTTCAGGTTCATAATGTGAACACATGTCTCATCCATATTGAAATATTGTTCAAGACTTTTTTTTTGTTTGCTCTAAAATTAGTTAAGTGCTGCTCACGGAACACTGCTTTTTGTCGTTTTCGAGTCTTTTTCTCAGTATCAACCGCCTTCTAACGTAACGCGGACTATACAGAGTATCCCCAACCTTTAGGGTCAAAATTATACCGATGGTAGATGACTCTAAACTGAGCATTTTGACCAGTGATCGCAAATGCATATTTCGGGAGCTATAAGGTCTTGAACAAGTAATAAGTTAGAAGAGCATTTTTGCAAGCTGCTTTAATTATTTACACACACAAACAACTTACATCTCATAGCAATTGTTCAATGTGGTGATCACCATCCTTGATACATTCAGAACAAAATGTCATGTCGGAAATGCATATTTCAGGAGCCGTAAGGTCTTGAACAAGCGCCGACCTGGATGGCTCAAGAGGTAGGAGCACGGCATGTCTCTATCGCTTGGTCCGAAAGGTTGTGGGTTCGAGGCCCGCCTTGGCCATGGGTGCTGTGTACGTACTAGTTTAAGAAAAGCGGAAAAACAGAAAACAGAAAAAAAGAGGAACGAGGGGAAAAAAAAAACAATTGCTGTCTTAAATATCCCTGGTGTCTGCTGCAAAATGAAGCAGGCAGGTAAGAATCTGTTGCCCAGGTGATCATGGATATGAAGTGGACAGTGTTGCAACCACAATCTCTGCAAACAACAAGCTATTTAATGTTTTATTTCCAAAACAACATACAGCTCATAACAACAACTTAGAGCTCAGACCAGTTGTTGAAAGTGGCTACCACCTATCTCAATACATGCATTACAACGACGTATGAAATGTTGTAAGCAGTTACAAATAACATCATGGACGCGCCAGGCAGTTGTTTTTTTTTTTTAATGAAAATTAAAGCAGCTTACAGAAACATCCCTCGCATACACTTTAAAGATCTCGTGGCGTTCGAAATATCTATTTCCGACCACTGGTTCCTTTTGTCAAAATGCTCAGTCTAGAGTCCTCTATTATCTGTACAATTTTGACCCTGAAGTTTGGAGACATCCTGTACAGTATTCCTGTTTCCTTACGCGTTGTTCCACTCTGAAAGACCCTATTCTCTTTCTATTGTTTGAGGTCTAATCTGCCCTAGCCACTCCGATTAAGACCTAATCTTGTCATCTGACTACAAATGTAGCCTTAGATACGGAGAGTCCAAGGAACACGTGGAAGAGAACAGATTGGGGCAGGCTGTAGTCTAAACCACTAAGAGAAGATTATGTTGGACCATATGTCCCTTTTGTTGCAGCGTGTTCTCTATGGTTCTAGTTCGCACTACGAATCCAGCTCAAATTGAGAGCCATATAGATTTAAACATATAGATTGTAGAATTAATGCTGCGTTCTATTCCAGCGAGACTTGTCGCCGCTTTTCAAATTCAAAACATTTTAATGACATTCACTGACAATGATATGTACTACAGTATTAGTAGGGATCTGCATTTGTAGTTATTAAATGCGTTCCTGGTTGAAGCCGTTTCATCGTATTTGAAGTGTTCAATATTGCATGCAGCAATAGTGAATAAACGGTATACAACCCTTACATACTAGGCGTCTAGTTTCAAACACCGCAAAGCCCACTTTTTTCAACAGACCACTATGGATTTATTTCTCTACTTTAGGGGTAGGATCGTATGAAGACCCCAAAACGATAAAACTCTGCTTAAATTTAATGTGAGAAATAGGACTAAAAAACACCTAGTCGTCGGTTAGCCCGTATCAACTAGTCACTACCGAGCCATGTGTTGCTGTTGTTAAAATGAATGATTTTCTTATTAAAAACCTAAAATTATTTAGTCACACGTTAAAGAGTGTTAAAATTTTTAAAAAAGGTATATACCTTGGATAGACGGCCCGTTTCGATATGATGTCAAGTCTTCATCATTGTCTCCTGAACTACCGGTTAGAGTTGGGACGATTCGTGGTATCAACGAATCGTCGTTCAAAAGAATAGTAAGGAATCGGCATGGTATCGTAACCCACGATTCTATTAGTTGTTTGATGTAACCTGTCAACGGACATTTCCGAACCGTGTCGAATGCTCCCGAGCGAGAGTGAAATCAAAATATGTACTGCATTTGTTAAGTATGGAAAATAATGAACACAAACCTGAAATTTGCATAGTTAAATAGAGATGTAATGCAAAAAATGTACTTCATAATAAGGTTCAGTTGATAAATTATAATTTAGAGACATTATCTTGGGTAATTTTGTAGACTAATGGAGGTCATACTGAATGGTTCCAGCCAATGAGAAAGAGACAATCTAATGTCTCGCCTCTTATGCCATCTATGCGAGAGATGTAGAACGTTTTTGTTCTACGCGTGGTTTGCAAAGGGAAGTGTCTTGCGACGATTCAAAATAGTTGGAATCGCAGACTGAGAAGAATCGTGAACGAATCGTTAGAATCGATTCGTAATGTGTGATTGAATCGTTGGAATCGACTTCTGAAAAAGAATCGCGTTGCCCAACTCTACTACCGGTGATCTAGAATTCTGCGATGTGCATTTGTCGGTTGTAGGGGTGGGGGTGTGTTGCTCTTATGGTGGGGGCTGGTTGTTTGTGTGTTATGACTAGACATCGGATTTTTAGGCACTAAAAATTGCAGTTTTAGGCGCCTAAAATAAGCTCAAAATTTGTAAAATTAGGCTCTATTTTAATGAAAATAGGCATTTTAGGCACAACAAGGTATCATACTTATTTCTTTCACTGAAATTTTTAGTTATACACTAAAATACGCACAAAAAAGTATGTTTCAACATTAAAAAAGAATACTATATTATATTTATAAACAGAGCTGCACAAATTTAATATATTGAAACTAATGAAATAATGATTATTGATATCAAAATTACTCATTTTAAGTTATTGAAATTCAGTTCCATGCTCAGACTTTATTATAATTATCTGCACAGTACACCACCAGAATTTTTTCTAAATTCTCCACAGTTAACCTTTGCCTTTTGTCACTGAGAATCATTTTGAAAGCAGAAAAACTTCTTTCAACCGAAACTGATGTGAGAGGCGCAAATTTTAAATTAGGTACAATAGAAACATCAATACTTACTGGAACATTTACACTTTCCCCCGATATCACTCTTGATACTTTTTCCAACAATGAAAATCCTACATTCTTATTTAATACGTTGTCCCACTTATTTTTAACTTTTTTCCCAGTTTCGCCCAAAGCAGAATGTATGTTCACTTGAGCTTCCTTTACTATTGCTATTTGGCTACAAAGAGATTGTTTTTCACGTTCTAATTGTTCAATGCTTGCAGGTATGAAAGAAAAGTTTGATGTTATGTAGGCAATATCGTTTTTCACTCGTGAGTCATTCAGACAATCTTTCACTGCTTTCACACATGCTGCACTATCAGTTTCAGGTAATTTATCAATAACTGTGACCACTTCTTTAAAATAGCTACTTAGAATAATACACCACTGACTGAATCCAGGTTCCCCATCGTGTAACAACCGGCTGAGGTGGGAGTGGGATATCTGGAAAGTTCTCTCTGAATGAAATCCTGGATGGGGCTTTACAAAAACATTTTTTTGTGTTAGAAATAAACGAATTGACAAGAGGAAATTCATTCCGGATTGTTTCAGAAACCCTGTGAAGGCCATGTGCTAGACAGGTTACATGCGTGAGGTTAGGATAAAATGTTTTAAGAAGTGGAGCTGCAGCAACCATGTATGAGGCAGCATCAGTACAAAACAACAGAACTTTCGAATCGTCTATATTACCTGAGTATAAAGACTGTAGGCCTTTATTTACAAAATAAGCAATGGCTTGGCTATTCACTTTCGAAAGTTCCTTAACACATACGAGGTGTGGAATCGAAGGTCCATCAGGACTAAGTTTTCCTACTACCATATTTGCTATATACCTATTCATAGGATCTGAAGTTTCATCCACAGAGATCCATATGTAAGAATCACCTATATCCTCCCGAATGGAAACTAAAGTTTCATTGTATATTCTGTCTAAGTAATTTTTTCTTAGGGTCGACTCAGATGGGATATTTTGTTTGCAGTATTTTTGTAAAAACTGTCTTAAAACCGGATTTTCAATTGCATTCCAGGGAATGTTAGCAGCAACAAACGCTCTGGTTAAATCAGCATAGAAATTGCTGCTGAGATTGGATGAAGTAGGCTGTGTTAGTAAAGTTTGTTGCAGTTGATTTTTCTGCTGAGCTTTAGCCTTATGAGCCGCTCCTTGCACATGCTGCTTTAGGTGGCACTTCTTTTCTTGCGAAATCTAAAAATGTAAAGTAAACTGAATAAAATTAAAATAAAATCCTAATTGTTGTATTGCCGTATTTCTATCACAAAGTTAGTGGGTTCGAACAATCAAAATTTTAATGACTTGAAAATACTTTAACTATCGGAATTTAAAAGGTTAAAGTGTAGTGGTCTTAAAAAGAATTATACCTCAGGATAGCTCAGTCAATGTATAAATATTATAGGCCTACTCATTAAAATTAATAGAATTTATATATTTCAACTATTGTTACATACCTGTTTGCTACAAATCTTGCAGAATATTATTTTTCCATCATAAGTGAATTCTGAATATTCTGTTAGCCATTGCCGGATCAATGTAGATTTTGCACTTACATTTTTCGGCATTATCGCGTTAAACTTCACAGGAAAACGTCCTACCGCTCAAAACTTCTCAACACAAATAAGGTGAGGGAAAGAGCAACTGTTAACGATCATTCAAATGAACCGTTGTTATTGAGATTCAATTGGACAAAAATACAAAGTTCCACTTATTGTTGCATTTCCTGGTAGTGTTAACACTAGGAGGGCCATTCTTTTAAATATTTTGTAACGGTTTACCCTACTAATTCGCAGTTTTACGACTTTTCATAAATATTTCAAAAACACTCTTTCTCCAAAAATTGTGATTTTATGACACTCTGAAGGGCAGTACAGCTAATCGGTTTCAGACCGAAAACAGTCATTTTTATAGTATAGTATATCTCTGAATCGGTAGCAGCACATGTTGTGATTGTTGCCTGCTTCAAAACTAAGGTTGGTTCTTTGTCGGCATTTATGCCTCCAAACATGTTAAATTCGGTGAAATCTATTGCGAGTGTCGTGAGATTCAAAACATTTTGTTTCCTTTATCAATGGTTTCATGGCCTGTGTGAAGCAAACTTTCCACTTTTTAAATGCCTTAAATTTCGCAGTGAATGCATGTATAAATTATAAAAAGTAAGAGTAAAATGCGAAACTTTACAGTGAATTAGGCATTTTTAGGCGAATATTAACAAATTAGGCTCTAATAACCGTTTTAGGGCATTTTAGGGCACTATAAAACTCTTTGAATACCTTTCAATTTCCATGAAACACAAATATTAATAATTCTTTTTACTTTTCTCCTAAAGAAACAAAATAGGCATTTGCCCTAGAATCCGATGTCTGGTTATGACGTATCATGACATCGAATAATGTGTGGCTATTGAACTGTAATTGTGCATTAAGTATATGTTGTGGGTGTGTTATTGTATGCATATTTCGTATTGTTCTAAGATGTTTAACTGTGAACTTTTTGGTGTGATGTGTAAAATTTCCACATCTGTTTTTATATTATTGTAGTCATGATTATTGTTGATAATGTGGTCTCCATAATTTGATGTGATGTAGGGTTTGGTTATAGCTTTAATATGTGCATTATATCTTGTATGAAAGAATCTTCCTGTCTGTCCTATGTAAAAATGTGGGCAACTATTGCATTTTAGTTTGTAAACTCCAGTTGAATTATATTTATTTGAATGTTTAATGTGATTATTTAGATATTTCTGTGTTGTGTTATTTGTTTTGTATGCTATCTTGTATTTTAGTTTTCTGAATGAAGTTGCAATTTTGTGTGTATTGGTATTGTGATATGTTAATGTTATATATTTATTCTCACGTGGTGTTTTCTTATGTAACTGTAATATGATGCATTTTGTGATAGGATGGTGTTTGGCGAGACGAATCCGAGAATACGCCATGCAGTTGAGGAAAATTTCGGGAAAAGAAATCTATCAGGTACTCAGTACAAGCAAGATTCGAACCGTGGCTTCGGATTACGAGTATTACTGAATCGGTATCATGAGCGACTGTTCGAATGTAAAGAATTTGTCGTCAACATACAATAATTAAACTGTGACCGTCGGAAAAAATTCCGGTTGATGCGGGAGAACTTACAAACCTTGCAGTATTTAAACTTTTACCCTTGCAAAACAATGTGATTGATGCCTGTTGTTTTTTTTTATTTAATTTTACCACCAAAGGCCGTTTCTCCAAAGGTTTTTCTTTTTTCTGTTTTTTTTTCTTTTTTTTAACTAATACGAACACAACAACCATGCCCAAGACGGGACTCGAACCCACAACCCTTCGGACCAAATGGTAGAGACAGCACGTGCCTCTACCGCTTGCGCCTCCCAGGTTGGCTGAAGCTGATGAATACAACTCGCAGAGAATAAGGCGTTTAGGAAAATATTTGGGGCTTAGAGGGATGAAGTTACAGGAGAATGGAGAAAGTTACACAACGCAGAACTGCACGCATTGTATTCTTCACCTCACATAATTAGGAACATTAAATCCAGACGTTTGAGAAGGGCAGAGCATGTAGCACGTATGGGCCAATCAAAAATTGCATATAGTGTGTTAGTTGGAAGAACTGAGGGAAAAACTTTTGGGGAGGCCGAGATGTAGATGGGAAGATAATATTAAAATTTATTTGAGGGAGGTGGGATATGATGCTAGGGACTGGATTAATCTTGATTAGAATAGGGACCGATGGGGGGGGGGGGGCTTATGTGAGGGCGACAACGAACCTCCGAGTTCTCTAAAAGCCATTTGTAAGTAAATAAGTATGTATAACTATTATTTTTTCTTACCATTTTCAAAATACAAAGTACCCACAAGTTCACTCTACATGTGTTTAAAAGGAACTGAACGAGGAAACTACGGTATGTACGTCTATAACCACCCTTTTCTCTTCAAGGACAGGTAACAGAAGGTTTGTTCCAACAACAGTCAGGAACCGTCCGTAACCATCGTGAGCATGCGCAGCACAGAAAAAGCGTTCCAACACAATCCGAACCAGTCCTGAACCGGAAACACGTACTGCAGTCGGTCGTTCCAACAAGCTTTTGACACGGGTTCGGAACGGTCAGAAATAGTCCGCGGATTGAGGCATGTACGGAAGAGTACGCGAGACGCGCATGCGCATAAGCTCACCAACGTCTCCTGGATACTGAAGAAAGACATGATCAACTCTTCACATCAATGAGGTTAAAGACGAAAAGTGACAGTACAGACGAACAATAAAACTAGAGCGTTAATTTAAATTGTCGCCAAAATGAAAGGGAATGGAAATTATTTGGGTATTGAAATAGTTAATTATAATTTCAACATGCAACTTTGATTAAAAGTATAATAAATAACGTACATACATCAATAATTAAAAAAAAGAACTATTTTTAGATGACAGTCCCCCAGTACACAACATTGAATTAGCGGAATTCTTGCCTTCCATATTTTTTGTCATTTTTTTTATAGAAAATGATCGAAATTCTATTTTCTGCAATTAGAATTAGCTGCGAAACGATAATAATTAAGCATCCCGTTCTTAGCAAAGCTGATCATAGTTATAGCATCTCTGTATTTAGTACATAACGATCCGCGAAAGCGTTTCAACAGCGTCCAGTCCAGTTTCAATCCCATAGAAAATGCTCAACTACCGCATGCGCATAGATGGTACATGAACTGATCCATGAACCGCTTGTTGGAACGAACCTAGAGTTAACCAGAAATGAGGATTTACCGTAAGCCTGGAAGAATAGGATGGAATGCGAGACTCTGCCTTAACGAAAGGATTGTACCGATCCTACAGAAATAAAGAATAAATGAATGTAGTGAATGCATTCTGGATAGGAAAACCGTTATGGAATTGCACTTACAGTTGATGACTAAAATACGCGGAGCCAAAACATTTAAAAACAATCGCTAAAAATCGGGGTGCGCAAAATACGGGAGCATATATGGTAATTAAATCATCGCGTTGTAACAGGGCCCAGTTACCTGAATTACCTTACATACACTTTCCGTTTCTATAATTCCGGATGTGAGTAGGAGAGTCCATCTAGAATTCTATATCCTTGAGAGACAGGTTTTATTACAATAATTAAAGACCCAGGAACTATTTACATTTCTTGGAGAGTGTTGAAGACAAGAAATTGGTTTCACACCGTTATGAGCATGTTTATATTGGATACATCGAAGGAATCTGAAAGCGAAGGAACACTCGCACAATTGCTTTAATTGTCCAGAATTAATTAATGATGAGATTGATGTGATTTTAAAAGATGTTATTTTCTTTTCATATCCCTGCATCTTAATGCAACAGTTTTAAAGGATTTTCTTATTGAATGCCTACAATTAGAGGGTCTCGATGGAATGATCATTAAAGCTTCAGAAAATCACTTGAATTTCTTGCAAAACTACTTAAGACACTACTTGAAGTATTTCAAGTGTCTCCATTACAGATTTATTTATACTGGATGCTTCTAAGGGATTTGAAAGAGAAAGAGGCACTAGCACACTTACCGACGTTGAAAACGTGCTCCAATTTACATAAAATACAATACGGATTGAAAATAAAAAGGGAAAAGGAGACGGTAATACCGTATGATTGGGAAAAACAAACTCTTTTTCCCAGTATTGCAGACCATTTAAATACAACCTACGTCTCAAGAAATCACATGTAAACAAAGTCTGCATCGAAGAAACTAAAGTTTCGCAACGTGTATTTCTGAGCAGTTAAGAGGAATCAAGAATCTTAAGGATGAGAGAAGGCTTGCTCTACAATTCCAATTCTCCAGAAAATAGTACAGGGTGTATCGGCAAACTTCAGAGCGAACAATGGTGGGAGAGAAGGATGTGGAAGAAGAGAGGGATTACCGACATATTTAAATATCCGACATTTTCATTTTTATTTAAAACGGCGACTCTCATACTTGATATGATTTTCTTATTTTATTTCTGACAACGCCAAATTAAATGTTTCATACTTAAAATAGAGTCCCGAAGAACTATAAATTCGTATATGCCTAAGGAATCTTCGTCCTTTTTTACGTAATTTCGTTATAAACGAGAATATTCAGGCTGAACAAATATAGCATCGCTACAACGTCTTGAGTCCGAGAGATATAGAAGGTGAGAAAGAGAGAGTACCGGTATCTTTAATTATCCGCGCACTTTCATTTTAAAGAAATGAATCTCTTCGTTTAAAACGGTAGTTCTCACACTTGATATGTTTTTCTTATTCTATTTCTAAAAACCACAAGTTAAATTCTGAACTTGAAATACAAAGTTCCAAAGAACTGTGCATTCGCATGTGTAAGGAGACTTTCGCGTTTTTTTAAGAATGGTACAGGATTGGAGTTCAGCACATGTGGCAAATACAGCCCATTGCTTGACCTCGATCCGCCAGTTCGAAATGCACTGACAATAAATAGCTTGCTATTTACAGATATTAATTTAAATGTAACATTTGTGAGTTTCAGCCTAAATGACTTAAATTTTATTAATTACAAAACAAATTTCACAACACAGTAATTTGTTTTTCATATTAAATTAAGATGCAAACGTTTTCGGTGAGTAGGCATCTTCAGACAATGTAGGTTATACAATACCAAACTAAAAACAGTTATACAATAAAAATAAAAATTTTAGATTATATAGTCGATTGCGATTAGAGTAAGGCATGTTAAATATACAGTGGATAAAATAACTGAAGCAACTGACACACAATTATTTGAATATAATCATGCAGTCCTTGTTACAAATTAAAATACCATTATAAGACAACTGGTACATAGTTTTTTTTTTTAATTTTGTTTGATATATTATTATATTATTGTGTGAAATCACAATATTTTAAAAGAGTTATTTTGTCATTTTGAATACAATAGCCCGAGCGGGCTAGCGCCGGGGTAGAGGGCTAGCCTTGCATTTGGGAGGTCTGGGGTTCGGTCCCAGGGGCCGGCAATCATAACTGAGGTTTTTCATGGTTTCCTCAGTTATTTCCAGGCAAATGCCGGGATTGTACCTCTTGGAAGTCCGGCCATGGACGGCGATCCTTCCCTTGATCCTTTCATATGTGTGAGTGAATGATGTGTAGTGTCTTAAATGTTTGTGTTGTATCGGAGGTGGTCCTGGCATTGAGCTGATCCCTCATCCGGGGAGGCCCTCCATGTCCTTGTGTGGTCAAAAAAGTATGTATGTGATCCATAGATTAATTCCTCTCCCGACAGGTCGCGGCTCTGTAAGGCCCGGGTGGCGTGGGTCGTGTAAATGAACCTACAAGGGAAAGGATAAACTAAGGGAAAGAAGAAAAATACAATCCACCCATTAAACTGAATAAAAAAGCTATTATGCGTTTTTTAATTAAGTGCATGACTAATTAGAAAATTTGGCTGAAAGTTTGCGTAGTTTGGCAACAGCGCATCGTCGGCTCACGTACGAACACACACACGGCACTCGGTCTGAATAACAGCACTCCGTCCCTCAGCCACCGTAGTAGATTTTCCAGACTTCTTAATGGCGGGAACGATACTTATTTAATTTGCAAGAAAAACGCCCGTTTTATTAAAAAAGAACTGGAAAGGGAGAAATCATTCCTTATCGGTTCCTCTAATGATAAGGGAAAAGTTCTTAAAATATGCACAATATATGAAGAGTTCGCGGGAAAAACGATGAATGTCACATTTCTGTTAAGGCTTAGATCAGGCTCCGCCAGGTCGAGTCAAGATCGCGAGAGGGCGTACAGGCCTGCTTACGGCTTCCACTGCGGGCAGTACACTTGTACACTGCAGCCTATCAGTGGTGGAACCTATCGAGGTCGCTTGAAGGCACCGGTGCACTGCATTTTGCACCAGGAAAATTTATGTGCTAAAAACACGAACCTTAGCAATGTAATGGATGTTGTTGTTGTTGTTGTGCGAACAATTAATTTCATAAGGTCTAAAGGTCTTAATCACATGGAGCCATATTCATAGAAATTCTTAGCGCGGGCTTCCGGTGGATGATCAGCGAACTAACGTTTTTCCTATTCATAAACCAGTGTTAGCGATATAATATGATATGAATCCTGTACAAGTAATCAATCACTCGATAGCCGGGGCTAGCTTAGCACGATCGTAACGCGGGATAGCGAAATGTCTATGCATAGCACCCATGGAGTTCAGGGCACTACTTGATGATATTAACAGCGTAAAAGGGGATTTACTCTACCATACCGAGGTAAGGTGGTTAAGTCAAGGAAACGTTCTGGAACGTTTTCTCCCACTTAGGAATGAAATTGCCTTATTTATGGATGTACATGGGAAACCTGTTAGAAGCCTTGGACATGGAAGAATATATAAGGATAATGCGAAGACTTCGAACGTAGATTCGGGATATTAGAGAACTTGAACAAGAATTTAAGATATTTGCAACATCTTTTTCAGTGAGTGTCCTGGATATTCCTGCTGAACTACAATTAGAAATACTTGATTTACAAAGCGATATCGAGATAAAGGATAGGTATCAAAATAGAAAAAGTATTAACCATTTCTATACTTGTTTTCCACAGAAAGGGTTCCTAAACTGCACAATCTCGCTGCAAGAACGTTATGCATGTTCGGGACAACCTACGTATGCGAAACACTGTTTTCTTTAACGAAGTTCACGAAGTCACGCCACAAAAGCCAACTAAGTGATGAACACTTGGAAGCATGTTTGCGATTGGGTGATACTAAAACAATAGCTCCGCGAATTGAAAAGCTGCTTACTAACAGAAAATTGCAAAAATCGCCGCAGATCTCTGATGTACTGTATAAGAAAAAGTACTAATATTAGAGATTTGAATAACAACGTTTGTACTGTTGTTTTATTTTGTTAATTGAATTGTATAGAAATGAGAAGAAGACAAATAGTGAACAGTTTCATTTCGTAGTATGTTAATCTGTATAAAAGTGTATATTTTGTTTTGTTTCAATTTTGTGCAAACATGCAAAAATTTATTTCGTATACAGTTGTACCAAATTGTATAGAGTACTGTTTTCAGTACAGTGCAATTAACAGTGAAAGTGTACTTCAATTAAAAACTGAAATTAATTTATATTCTTATCACAAATTTGGTTCACATACAAGTTCTTAGCTCCGCCACTGTGGAAGCAGCTACCTTTGCCCGCAGCCGTACGTCAGGGCTTGAGGGTTTGTACGTACGCCCGAGAGTGTAGTCACTTGACGCTCCCTGGATTAGATAATGATCTAATTGAGTCTATAACTGCAAGATGTAGTGCTGTTTCTATAGAAAATAAAGGAAAAGATTACTGTATTCGTGGTGATAATTCTCCTTTTTACCATTTTTTCATAAAAACAACATTAAATTTCGTAGTGATCCATTGAATTACATAATGACATCAACCTTAACAAAACTGTGACATTCATCGTTTTTCCCGCGAACTCTTCATATTGTACTTACACCTTGCATACGCTTCGTATCTGATAATACGCCTACCATTTTCTTTCCAATGCTAGGAATCACTCAGATTCAGACTTTACTCGAACCCTTGAATGAAATCTCTCCTGTCTCTGTTTTATACGAGTAGTACACGTATGTACAGTAAGTTTTAGAACCAAAGTGGAATGGTAGTTTCAATTTAAAGGTGAGAGATCCTCATCAATATATTGAACACAGCTTTATGAAAATATCACTTAATAATGTCATTTATTTTAATGCTACAGCTATTTCAATTAATAGGAAGCCGGTAATTTTAAATGTTATCATCAGCCACACTCTTTCCTCTATACCACAACCGCCATCTGCCTCCAATAATTGGAACCTTTGGTCATTTCCATTACATTCCAATGGGATTTCTCACCAACACTTGATTAAAAATATGTGTTAAATTAAAATTATCAATTATCAACCTTGGTTATATTGGCTTACTTAGCGGTTGATGGTTTAGGGATTTTCATACAAGTGACGACATTTAATACCTTTCAACCTACATACGTTCATAATTACAAAGTTAAGAGAAGAGGATGGTATTTTTTGGTGAAGAATGAGCAAATTTTCAAAAAAAAAAAAAAAATCTTTAAAATACTCTGTGATGTGTGTGGAATGCATAGCATAACGTTTTGTGGGTATTTGTGCCCTTATCGGCTGATGAGTCGCCATTTTTAAACTTCCTGCGTTACGGATTTTTAAATCACTCGCCCACTTTTATTGTTGTTTTCGGTGAATTAAATTTAAAAAAAAAAATTTAAATGTGGAATGCATTGCATAACATTTTGTGGGTATTTGTGCCCTTACCGGATATTGAGTCGTCATTTTTAAACTTCCTGGGCTATGGATTTTTAAATCACACGTCCGCTTTTATCGGTTTCCAGTAACTTGATTTTATTTTCCTGCATTGCCAGACAAAAATAGATATAATTTCTGAACTATTAAAGATACATGCATGAAATTTAGAACACACATTCTTTAGACTATTAGGAAAATTTCCTCTGTACCAGATTTGTATTAATTGTTTTCATTTTAAAAATACATCCGTTTGTTTGCAAGAAAGAAAATCAGAAAATTGTTATTAAATTTTAATTGTTTTTTTTTTACAAACGTAGGGACTAATATCAAAATTCTGTTACAGACAGTTTGTAGAACATGCTTTTGCAAATACATTGCAAAAAACTGTTTGAATCTGTCTTTAAAAACGGTTTAGATATATCGGTTTTAGTACAATCCTGCATTGTGTATATTTTTTTCAAATATTATTTGGTTG
The DNA here is from genome assembly GCF_040183065.1 of Periplaneta americana. Lineage (NCBI taxonomy): Eukaryota > Metazoa > Arthropoda > Insecta > Blattodea > Blattidae > Periplaneta > Periplaneta americana. The sequence goes on along the minus strand of NC_091119.1, from coordinate 172,644,131 downwards.
AGTTGGCACAGCTATGAGCTCTCTACATACAAAAAAATATATATATTTTACACCAAATAGGAAAAAAGTTTTAAAAAATACCATCTTCTCCCCTTAAATAAAAGTAACTTTTAATTGCCACTCTTTCTAGTTCGCAATTCTGCAAAACAAAGTTATTTCATCAATATCATTTTTATTTATTACATTAAGATAATACAAATTCCGAGGACTGCAATTCCTAATCGAGCAAAATGTATTTCCATTATTAAGAACTGAAGCCCTTACCTTGATTCTGCGAATAGCGTATAAGTTTCTAGTCCAAGCGATCCGTGGTTCTACAGACGTGGACAAATTATTAGACAAAATTAATTATATGTACAACAAAGCTGTATTTATCGGCAGAAATAATGAACAAAAATGTATTTTGCACAGAAATAATGAACAGAAAATTGAGTCTGGAGGTTACTAACATTTTGTGAACATTCCCTTATTCTTTATTAACACGTTGATTTTGTCAGGGATGCTGGAAACCAAAGTTTTACAATTTATTTGAATATTAGCATCATTTGGCCAGATATCAGACATTGCTTAAGTGAGTCCATGTTTTGTTGTAAGCCTATTTTTGTTAACTTTCTTCTTCAGTATAGATAATATATTTTCAATTTCGTTCATGTCCGGCCTTCTTGCAGGCCATGGGAGAACAGACTGTTGAATATCTTCTGCAGTATATAATTAAAACACCAGTAGTACCAACACAGCCAGACAAAATATACTTAACCATTGGAAAAATATAACAGAAGATGTAAACAATCATCTTTACAACAATAGAGACTCTGTGAATTATACTGATAGTTGATATGACGAATTATATTATGTTTCGAAGAAAACGTTTTAGTCTAATAATTTGTCCACGTCTGTATTTACAGCGTGGATAATGGAAGAGATTATCTTCCGTCATGTTTGTTCCTTATCATCATATGCTGTCCTGTGGTGTCTAAGCCAAGATCAGGGTTGGTAAGTTACGTGTAAAAGTGTGTAATTTGTCAAAATTTAAAAACTGTAATAAACTGAAAACATGCTAGGCCTATAATAAATTAAATACACAAAATTGTTAAAGTGTTACAAGTTCCAGGTTACCAGCGTGCATTACTTGCGGTAAGTCATTCGAGTTATTCATATTAAGTCTTCATTTCTTCTATCTATACCTGTATTCCCTAACATTCGCCTTACAGTTGGAAAAATCTGAGAAAATTCAACCAGGTAATCAGCCCAAACTGGTATCGAACCCACGTCCGAGTGCAACTACGGATCAGCACGCAAATGTGCCAACAGCCTAAGTTACGCCGGCCGGTTGTCTTGTGCGCCTTACTACTTACTACTGGGACTATCACACGTTTATAAAATGTTCGAAGGATTTTTAGGACTTCTTATAAGAGATGTTAAAACCTTCGGCTAAACATTTCTATAATATTCCATCGTATATTACGATTTCATTTTTATCACTGCTTTCCATGCATTAGTACTACAGGATGAACAAAATTAAACAATGGCAGTATTTGATGTACGTGTTTTACTCGTACTCCTAAATCGAGTACTGTTATCAGTAAACCAGAAGGTTTAATCACATTTTGAGGCTTCCACCCTACCAGAACATATGTCTCCCATGTATTCAATCACATTTACGTAAACACGGCACACCGTTCCTGTTTGCATACTTCAATATATGTTGAAGTTATCAGGATTAGTTACCCAAACAAGTTCTCTGAAGCATCATATTACATCTTTTTTTTTTCATGCAGCAATTAATTAGCAAAAAAAAAAAGCAGGTGTCCTGTATAACATGTATCAGGTACTACAAAACCATGCTTAAATATTAGGAAACGTAATTAGTGTTACGATGTTCAAGTGGTAAAGTAGAAGCCGTATGAAACTAACGGCCATTAACTCTAATTCCTTCAAGATCACAGATTTTTACCAGCTGTCTCTGTTACGTCAGGATTTAACGAACTTAATACTATACTACCTATTCGTATTTAGTTTTGACTTTTATCTACCTACATCCATTAATTCATAAAATATACAATCAAAATAAAATGAAAACCTGTTAGTAATAATTAAACTTTTTTCAAAAGCCACTTTCGTCAGGACCGCATTCCTTCAAGTACCATGATTCACTACTTAGTACCATATATAGATTCCGCTACACATCACCCAGGTCCGACAGAATCACCGTGGTTAACCAGGAATGCCCCTCTATCTCTCTGAGAATACTGCAGCCTCCTCAGATAGAAGTCGTCTGTTTTCAAATCACATAACTACAACCTGCTGCGTCATATATTGATCTGAAGGTCGCATTATTGCAGGTATCGTGGTTCACTATTTTGTGCCAGCTATCGATTCCGCTACACATCTCCCAAGTTCAGCCCTTCCCAGAGACTTCTGCAGCTTTCTCATATGGCATCTGTAAGAAAATTACAGTACATCTGCTGCATCCTCGGTCAACCTGATGAAGTTGCAATTAACGGAGGAGAAATGAGTCCAAGACCCAACGCCGAAAGCTGAACTATTAGAGTTAGATACTTGAAATTTTACAGGCTTGTATATAATGCTAAATTACATCTTCTAACATAGCCATTTTGTAATATCTCATTAATGAAAGATTTAATGTACTATAAAACAGTGAAAAAAAATATGAAAAATTCTTTAATTACAAAAAAAAAATCTTTAAGAAAAATGACATTATATCAAAATCCCTATGGTACAATATATTAAAAAATGTAATATACTACAGTAAAAAAATCAGATTCCTAGTGTCAAAAGTTTAGGAAAAAATGTTCCTTACATTTAACATTGCAGGTATAGGACGTTCCGGGTTCCCTTACGACCAAAAATATTATCAGAAAATGCAGGCTCTAAATTTCTAAAATTTTATAAGGAAATTAATCAGAATTGGACAAAAATTACAAGGTACCACAACAAGACTTTCTAGAACTTAAATATCTAATAAAAGTATAAAAAAGGTTACTAATAATATTTTTTAGAACTCACTTCTTATTTTAAATTAAATTTTCCAAAATTTGAAAATTTTCACACATTATTTCATAACTCCACAACCATTAGAAATAGAACTCTGAAATTTTGTACACTGATTTAACATGCATTTATGCAAAAGGCAGATTACAATAATGCCCATTTCTTTGAAAATAAAAAAAATTAGTTCACAAAACATTATATAAATTTTAATACATTTTATATAGGACAAATAAAGAATTAAATGTATTAAAATGAACAATTCTACATATCTGAGAGTAGTCTACTTTTCAGAAATAAGTGTTTATTACATGCAGGAAAAATATTAAAACTGTCAGAGAGACCATAACAATGTTATGGTTACCAAATGATGTAACTGCAGAATTTTTTTTGTTTTTTTCATACTTTGATAAAACTGGTTTCAAAAATATTATTAGTAACCTTTTTTATATTTTTATCAGATATTTAAGTTCTAATAAGTCTTGTTGTGGTACCTTGTAATTTTTGTCCAATTGTGAGTTCATTTTCTTATAAAATTTTAAAAATTTAGAGCTTACATTTTCTGATAATATTTGTGGTCGTTCAGGTATATACAGTACCTGGCCACATTATTATAATCACTCACATTTTTACTGTACTTTACATATTACTTCCTCATTTGAACTCTGGTTTCCTTTCTTATTCAGAATTCACATTACATATTTAATTTTTAAACAATACTAACTAAAATTACAATTATAACAATGTTAAATCAAGAAATATTGATAAATAACCAACCACACCTCATTTTTACAGAAATTTCAATATTTCGTACGACCTCCTTTGGCTTTAATTACGGCTTCAATTCTCTTTGGCATGCTTACAATACACTTCTGTATTATTTCCTGGATCCTCTCATTGTGATTCCAAACATGTGTCAGCCTTTCACTAAGTCGAACTCTGATAGTAATAAATTCTTTTTCCATCACTCTTTTCACGATTACCCAGACGTTCTCAATGGGATTCAAGTCCGGTGAGTTTCCTGACCATGGCAAATGTGGAATATTTTTGGAAGCTAGAAACGTTTTGACTCTCCTAGCAGTGTGGCAAGGTGCACCATATTGCATAAAAATATATTTCTCCCCATTTGGGAACCATTCGTTCAGCTGAGGGATAAGCCTCTTTTCCAAAACCTGGATATATTGATCTTGTTTCATTGTTCCCTGAACAATGTACAGTCGTCCTGAACCTTTGCCTGGTATCACAGACCATATCATGACTGATATTGGGTGTTTAACTGTGTTAACCAGGCATCCAGGAGCAAAATTTTCTCCCTTTCGTCGACGAACAAACATTTCTTTGTCCATCAAACACTGAAAGGTTGATTCATCGGAGAAGCAAACCTGAAAATTGTCAAAGAAACTGATAAAAACTCTAAATTTTGTGGCCATGTACTATATACCCCTTAATGGAAATGAAAATCCAGTAGCAATCATTCATACTGGTATCGGATCATTTGTGAATAAAATGAACCAATAATATTAGTAAATCATTACAAATGAGTCCATTCTTCCAAATTATTCGGATTTTCCATTTCTAATACTGGCATTACAAATATTATGAGCAGTCGTTGCTGTGCAAACATATAATCCTCGCATATCCACATAGTTGCACTACATAAAGACATCTACAATACCTCCGGGTAATCTACAGTTCACCACTGGTTGTGTGGCAAGTTATTTAGTAAAGTTTTACGTCGTTTTGGAATTTAATTAAATATTTCACACATAGGTATGCGTCATATCCAAAACCGTAATTCCGCTACGTCCTGCGCTGCATGCGAGACTAGAGGGAAAGCGGGAGTCCAAAGTTGGTAAAATAAACGACATTATTCCGTTATTTATTAGGTCGACGCGGAGACAAGGTGGTCCCGCGCTGGAAACCGCTTCCTTTCCGTGGTCCACGGATGCAGCGACGGAATCGAACCTCCTCCCTCTCCTCTATTCGCTTTCAGAGGAAAATCGAAATACATGTAATGCTCTAAAGAGAAATTATGGCCTCACTGCACAGTAATATTTAATGCTATATCGTACTCACGACTTTTAACTCACGTGAAACCCGAGGCGTAGAGAACTGGGGAATTCCTTTCCTCTGAGAACTTTCATTTCTTAATAAAAGATCACAGGCACGTTATATTTTATGTGGATCCGACGTCACAAAATAAGCGAAATCTGGGTAGAAACCATTAGAACATTAAGTAACAGATCAATCACAACAATAATGGTTATTATAATTTCGTAGTAATTCTGTGGTGTTTGGCCAGAACATAATAACTCCAAGAAAGCTATTTTGAGATACAAACATTTTTATTTTCACTTTTCCTTTAAGAATCAGAATTCTGGTTTATATATAAATGTGAATGAAAATAACAGAGAATAGGTCTTCCGGTAAGAGTAGATAGCAGAAAATCACCATTTTGGAGTTATCATTCATGTTCTCACCAACACCACAGAATTAATATCCAGGTATTTTTTAGATACTTCATAGGTGCTGTTATCATCAGGTGTATTAAAATATTTCCTCCCTCTTCGATAGAAATTGTAAATTATGTTCTATTTAGTCCACCATTGTGGCTGAGGGGTTAGCGAGTCTAACTCCGAATCCAGCGGTCCCAGGTTCGATTCCCGGTAAGGACGAGTTGCCTGGGTGAGGTTTCTTCCGGGGTTTTTCCCTCACTGCTATGGATGAATTTCAGGTAACTTTATCAGGCGATTGGAACCCCATTCATCTTCACCACTTCCTTTCCTCCCCCATCATCATTTCCTCATCATACCGTTTCTAGTTTTTCAGATCACTCTACAGGCGGCCTCCCGAAGCTGCTGACTCTCTCGCCCGGCCTCCGTGGAATGCAGCTAACCGATGTTGAATGGCTTCTACAACGAGCACCCAAGGCGGACCTACTCGGGGGAGGAGTTTCGCCTCGGACCGGCAGGGGGCCTTGGGGGAAGTTGCCGAAGCAAAAGTGGTATATGGATTCTGTCGGCTGTAGGGACCGATCGTTAAGGGAGTCATGTGGTTAGGGTTGGAGCACGTAGGGGATCTGTGGCACGCAACTCATTACACATCGAGGGTTAGCACAGTAGATCTCAACAGGTAGCAGTGCTGGGCCATCCGTGCCCCCTTCAGTTCAATTCCATTCCATTCCATATTCTATTTAACGACGCTCGCAATTGCCGAGCTTACATCAGAGTCGCCGGTGTGCCGGAATTTTCTCCCGCTGTTCTTTTATATGCCAGTAAAGCTACTGATATGAGCGGCCGGGATCCAACCCGCAACCTCAGGCACAGGTCAGCAATCTACCGACTGCGCCACCCAGGCCGACTCGTCCTCTTTAAAAATTTAACTGAATCCTAATCCGCAGACGTGTATACTTCGAATGTGCTACTAAAAATGTGTTCAAGTTACTGTAGCACATAGAAATATTCAAGGAGTATTGACTGACATATACGATGGTGCATTGAAAATCCTACAATTCCTTAAATTGTATGAATATTTCAGAAGACCGGCTGAGACGAGGTAATACTCATCTATCTTCATTCGAGGTGAAATCCGTAAGGTTGTTACGCTCACCCTTTCACACGACAGGACAGGGCGACAGCTCACATTAACATGTACATTCACCAGTCCTGCAGATCGTACATGGTGCTACAGGAGTGACAAAACACTACGCAATCAGCAACATTTTTCAAGGAATCTACAAATTTTTCCACTCTCGTATTCGGTTTGTCAATGGAACAGAGAAAGGGTTACCCGGAATCCCAGTGTTAACAACTTTATCCCTAAAAAAACTGCGAAAGACGTAGGTCATTGCGTTATTGGAAGAAACTGTATGTGTATAGCCTACTTCTGTTTGGATGTACAGTAGTGGCAAAAAAAACCGGACGACCCTTGTAGCTGATTTCAGAGTCTTGTTCACTCCAGAGCATGATAGACTGGTAACTAAGACTTTCGTGGTTCGAATCCTGCCTGGGAAGGAAACATTTTTTGCACCTTATTCAAATTTATTCCCAGTACTTTTCGATTGCAGCGATATTTTACTACTTAATTAACATGAATTTTACCAGCAATCGAAAAGTATTGGGAATAAATTTGAATAAGGAACAATAAAAAGTTTCCTTCTACCTGCTACTATACTCGTGTGTATTCAGTACCTAAAATAGCCCGTTTCCCTGGCGATAACTGCATGTTATAAGGTTAACTATATGTTATTATCAAGATAGCTAACTTCGCATCAGAAAGCGAGGCAGACGGCCGTCATCTTTAAAGCAGGCAAGAACCAATTTTGCCTCCATATATTTTTGTTACATACTGTGTGTGTGTGTGTGCAGCACACATATTGAGTGTGGTATTGCAAAAAGTAGGTTATTTTACATCAACATCTGAGGTTATATAGCGTCTGAATGAGATTAAGGTGATAATGCCGGTGAAATGAGACCGGGGTCCAGCTCCGAAAGTTACCCAGCATTTGCTCATATTGGGTTGAGGGAAACCCCCGGAAAAAAACCTCAACCAAGTAACTTGCCCCGACAGGGAATCGAACCCGGGCAACCCGGTTTCGCGGCCAGACGCGCTAAGGGATTGTAAAAATGCCGATGTCGTGTACCGCTTTCAAATGCACAAATTGAAAGCGTTAACCCTCCCAGACGTATAAAATAAATAATGTGTTCTTGCCCTCTCGAAAAATGGCACAACTTATTCATGACTTCAGTCACTAAAGGTCCCGAGATAGCCAGTTAACAATCTAGGTTTGAAAAGTGAAGAACAGGCATGCAGAATATTGTGCAACTAGTAGGCTACTAATATCGGTTAATTACTTTTTGTAATGTAAAATTAAATAGTTAATGCATGAAAGACTATATTCTGTATAGTAAGTTGTATACCCCTTCCTTAAATTCCCAGTTCCAGACACAAGATAGCCACTTACTAAATCAAAATCAATATGACGCCTGTACATATTATACCACAATGAATAACTTTCATAGGATTTCGCACACACGTCAGATTTCTGCCATTGCTTTACATGACAGGTCGGGCAGCTTCGATTCTGAGCTTGGTTATCTGCAGTGAAAGGCACGGGACGGACTGTCCCTCAGTTACAATGGATACGACGAGTCCGACGAGATACAGAGCGAAGCAACAACAAATCATCCCCTTTAAAGGACCAAAAATACCACATTCATGGAAAATTATCAGCATAAGACAGCATTACAACTTACAACCAATTTCAATTGGGAAAATATTTTCTTTCAATGTATTCCAACGGGAAAATGACGTGTACATAGAAATCTGACGTAATGCACTATGAACTGATTAATCTATTATCACATTCTGACATGACTAAAAATTCCACGAAGCCAGTAAAATACAGAGTCCACAGTGCATGACGCCATAGGAACTACAGCAACTTTGCCTCCCACAGTGTGCGCTTGCTGAACGCGCTGAATTTCTAAAGGCGTATATCAGGTGTTGCATGCGTGCAGTTCACCTCTGTCGTGATTACCCCTAGTGGGAAACGCAGCTCCGGATTAGTAGGCAAACGCGGCTATTTTTAGTAGGTTATTTTACGACGCTGTATCAACATCTTAGGTCAGCGTTTCCCAAACTATGGTCCGCGGACCACCTGTGGTCCTCGAGTTCTGCCCTTGTGGCCCTTCAAAAAAGACAAAAGAAAAAAATAATATTAAAACGAATTGCGTATCACACTACAGCAGAAAATCTCAGAGTTTCAAAATGACACATGGCAATCGCCATTCACTTTTTCTTCCAGTACTAATATTTTATGAAATTTCTTACCCTACCCGTCTACCCACTTCCCACTCTACTCTCAGCAACAAAAAACGGATTTGAAGCACTATGAACGTGACGTTTCCCGCCATCTTTTCCCTGAATATCTGGCGCCGAGCCTGTAACCCAGCCGGGGACCACCCGAATTCATAACAGAGGACCAAAGTACCGAACCTTTTCATGTATTGATGACTTTCTTAATAGTTTGGGCACGTACTATACGTCGTACACCAATAATAGAACGTGCCAAATTGCATATTTACTTGTTGAAAATCGAGCATATTTCTATATTAATTTTTTTATTTGTTTTTTCCAGATGGCGATATAAAAAATTCATAAACTCCGCCTATTTTAAAATCCGACAGGTTTACTTTTTACACTTGCGCCTTTTGCCTCTAAGTTGTTCCAATTTTGAGGATTTCATACACTCGTTTGAAAGCACTTCGTAACAAACAACGCACCGAGGTTTTGGTCCACTCTCATTGCCACACCAAGTAAATCCAAGTTCCAAATAACTCTTGTAGTTATTTACGAAACTATTTTTCCTTTGAATAGTTACCACTAGGACTAGATATTTCTTTAATGGCACTATAATTAATATATTTCTTCACACACAGCTTCCGAACTATTGACACTGCCTAAATGAACCGTATCATCATGTTACTTTCTTCCAACGTTCCGGATCGAAGCCAGTTTTCCATTATTTATAATGGCACTATTTAACACAGACGTGGACAACTACTGTACTAGCGTGTATCATAAAAGAAGGATTTCAAACAACTAACTGCTAACAGGCAAGCGATGAATCAACAATGCACAGAATTTGTTGTAAGTTACTTGTGATTGCCTACAAAAAATGTAATTACAAAAGTATTATCATTAATTAATTCAGGTATTAAAATATGCTACAAGAATGATAAATTTGCTATCGAAGGGAACAAGAGTAAAGTGGTCCGCGGAACTGTCCTGACTTAAAAAAAGTGGTCCCAACTTCAGAAAAGTTTGAGAAAGACTGTCTTAGGTTATTTAGCGTTACAATGAGATGAAGGTGATAATGCCGGTGAAATGAGTCCGGGGTCCAGCACCGATAGTTACCAAGCATTTGCTCATATTGGGTTGAGGGAAAACCCCGGGAAACTTGCCCAGACGCGCTAACCGTTACTCCACAGGTGTGAACACCCGGCTATTGCCTAAGCTAAGCAGCTAACCCAGGTTTATTAGAATCATCTTGTAGTTCTACTAGTAATCTTTCTCAAAAAGCCATCTCCCATTTATTTTGATCAGTCATGTTCAGCGCGGGTATTTCCAGCTTTTAAATGAGCTGCAACAGTGACGTAGAATATCTTTTGAAGGATGTGCCTATATGCGATTCTGAGATTTTACGTTAATGTTACACCACATTTAAAGGCTAGAATTGCCCGGACTGAATACATCTGATTTTGATGTAAAGAGGCAACAATGAGCAGAAATGTATATTTTCAGCGGTTTAATAATTCGCCATCACATTTTGAAACGTTCGTTATTTGTCCCAATTTTGCCTCTGGATATTGTTTCGCCATGAAATTACAACGTAATTAACAATTCAGAAAGCAAATTAATTAAATTATAAATATTATATAGTTAGATGCGTACAGGTCTAAATTTAATTAATTTATTTTCAACCACAATTAATTAATATTTAATAATGGATTATGAGTCAGTTGATACAGTATTTCTAAAAGCATCACGTGTACACGCAGGTTGCTGTGCGTGTACAATGTAAAGGCCGCACAGATTTAGCGGCCTAAAGTTGTTTCAAAGCCACGATCGTTGGTTTGAATCCCGGTTAAGGCTCAGATGTCTGTCCGTTATGTGATGCATTATATTGGCATAATGTGTGTGACTGTCCGGCGTCTTACTGATACAAGTCACAAGAGTCGCACTATGTCTCGTGTCGGGTTGAAAAACTCAAGAAAGGGGAGGGGGGCAAGGTTCCTCAAATGTTTTTGGACGAAAGTATTCTTTTGTTGTACCTACCATAGAGTTAGTTCATAGATAGCATAGCTGCGTATAAAGCTACTGAAAAGAATCAACATCGAAATACGGACCAATTACATCACTTTGGGATAAATATAACCGATTTCCACTAACTGACATATGCCCTTAAAGATATAGGGTGCTATGCATAGACATTTCGCTAGCCCGCGCTACGAGCGTGCTAAACTAGCCCCGGCTATTGACTGGTTACTTGTACAGGATTCATATCATATCGCTAACACTGCTTTATGAATACGAAAAACGTTAGTTCGCTGATCATCCATCGGAAGCCCGCGCTAAGAATATCTATGAATATGGCTCTTAAAGATGTTTCATCTGCATATCAAGTCGACTTGTATCTCTAACCCCTTCACTCCATTTACCTCCCCTGATATAGGTCATTCGTTATCTCGTGAAACCAAATGCATGAGTAGGCGTAGCTCACAGAAAGGATCTTATGGTGGGGTGAGTGAGCTCGCTAGGTACAAGTGGAAGCGAAGCGAGGGAAGGAAGCTTCCCAGTATACTTTTTTCTTCCCCTCACGCGCAAGTAGGTTTCACGAGGTAACGAATGCCTTACACACCTAATGCGTCCACATAGGCCTAATATGTTGTACATCTGAATTTGCCGAGGGAGGCACATGCACTGTGGATTACTGATAACCAAGGAGCGGATTTTGATGACGTCATCTTTTTTCTTTACATCCTTTGGAACGCCCGTAAATAAATAAATCCTGGGTAGGAGCTGCTGGTTGCAGAAATGTAGAATTTTACGTCTTTTTGGTCATTTTTCGCTGTTTTAATCTTTTAGGTAGTTTTATAATTTCTGTGGGCGTTTATGTTTTTGTTTTTTTTAAAGTGTTTTTTAGTCACTTAAGCTAAAGACTTCAATGTCGAACTAAAATTTCCAATATAGGAAAGCTCGCAAAATTAGTACCGGCACTATCCCGTTCAAATGCGGAATGTGAAAGGATTTTCTCGATAGTACTAAATGATGTCAAAAGGAAGAAGAGAAACAGATCTGATGAAGCTCTCAGTTGAGTTGTTGTACGCTGTACCTCCTTATGTTAGAAAAAAATCCAGGATACAAAACTTTATGCACTATCGTTAAAGCACTCTCAGGAGAAAGCTGGACTAAGTAATCACCTGTACATCTAAATTACTTTATATTATATCTGATTATTTATTAATTATTATTGAATAAACGTACCTTCCCAAGGGTAGCTCTCTTTTGAAAATAATCATAATACTGATAATACAAATGTTTATTTTTATCTGTTTAGTATGCTGTGTCTTTTGGCAACCCTTACTGAAGGGCAGCTACCCTTGTGGGATTTATGTATAACCCAGTGATCTGTCAACTCTTCCAACTATGCTCCTGCTGTCAGCGCGGATGTGGAAAGAAGCTTCTCGATGTATGAAAATGTCCTCGTCGACAACCGCCGGTCTTTACATTCCAGAATCTTCGGATGTACACTGTCATCTTTTTCAATGGAGAGAAAAGCTTTTAATTTGATGTAGAATTTTTACTGGGAAATGCCTCTTATTATTCGGTTGAGAAACTTTTGTCATCTTGTCTGCTGTCAAAAGATCTGAAAGTTAGAATTTATATAACAGTTATATTACCGGTTGTTCTATATGGTTGTGAAACTTGGACTCTCACTTTGAGAGAGGAACAGAGATTAAGGGTGTTTGAGCATAAGGTTCTTAAGCAAATATTTGGGGCTAAGAGGGATGAAGTTACAGGAGAATTGAGAAAGTTACACAACGCAGAGATGCACGCATTGTATTCTTCACCTGACATAATTAGGAACACTAAATTCAGACGTTTGAGATGGGCAGGGCATGTAGCACGTATGGGCGAATCCAGAAATGTATATAGAGTGTTAGTTGGAAGGCCGGCGGGAAAAAGACCTTTGGGGAGACCGAGACGTAGATGGGAAGATAATATTAAAATGGATTTGAGGGAGGTGGGATATGATGGCAGAGACTGGATTAATCTTGCTCAGGATAGGGATCAATGGCGGGCTTATGTGAGGGCGGCAATGAACCTCCGGGTTCCTTAAAAGCCAGTAAGAATTTTTACGAATGTATGAGGCTGTTTATATTTAGGTCTCTCTCTCTCTTTTTTTTTTTTGGCATTTTTGGTCTTTTTCTAGGTAATTTTTGGGGATATTTTAGCTCGTCAAAATCCGCGCCCTGCTGATAACCCAAAAGATTGGCATTTTTGCAACTGTAATGTGTCATTATGATACTGATTAAAAGTCTATGCAGAGAAAAATTTACTGCACTGTATCAATCCCAGAAGATATAATTCCTTCAGACTATAACGCCAATCTCCCAACGGTAAAAAGAGCAAAGAAAATTCCCGCTGTTGGCGCCAAAACACGGAAATCGACAGTGACGCGTCGGTTGACACACCCCTGTTCAGCGCCGCGTTGAGTAATGCGGACATTTCAGCAGGCTGGCAAGCGAGCGGGCGGTAAGTACTGTATATAATACGCAGCAAACTTCCTACAACCATCAACTTGCTCAACTTTCGTCACCATGTCACAAACTCGGACGCATGGAGCATTCAAGTCAACCTGACGTCGCGGAATCGAATACAACTTGCCTGTTATTCATCCTGCGGATACGGCAACTTGAACCGCATTCTGTAATTTGAGTCTTCTATTAACAAATCGAAGCTATTAAGACTGTTAAACCTCAACTCAGCGTTTAGCTCCATTTTAGACAAGAGTCAATATTCAGAGAATTCATCGACCGGGGAAACCCATTGACTTTGCTACTAGAAAACGCTACATCTCCCCACTAGCGGAAAAAACGCTGCCTCGGGGCCAACCATTTTCTCGGTCGAATTTTCTTTCGAGATAACATTTAATCTATGTAATTTTCCCAATGTGCCTTTGAAGAAATGCTGTTTCTTTTTTCCTCCTTTCCTGAATACATTATTTATGTCAAATCAGTAAAAGAGTGAATAGTAAGTAATGTCATTAATTTCAGGGGTTTATTTATTGAGATATTTCAAACAAAAAAGGTTTAACCCTAGAACCACAATGTATATGCATCCTCTTTCACAATAGCCCTGCCAAAACTCTGGAATTCGCTACCTGCTAGCATCAGGGACTGTCGAAATAAAATTGAATTCAAACGCAAACTTATTAGGCACTTGGTCAGTAATTGAAACTCGTTTAGACATGGTTTCTTATAAAGTTTCCTTAATCTATCACAAAATATTTCAATATCCGGTAATTTTATCACTATACAATTTTGTTATTCTAGGTTTAATTTGTAATTCAGTAAATATACAATATTCATTGTTTTTCTAAGGTAAATTATCTAGCTTTCATTAGTCAGGTTATCTTTTAGTACTTTGATTTTTATTGTAATTGTAAATTTAATACTAATTGTAATTTTATTCTTTATATTATAGTTGAAATCTCCTGGTAGAGGGGCAGAGAAGGCCTGACGTCCTTATCTCTACCAGGTTAAATAAATACAACTACTCTCTTTTTTACTTAATTATGTTTATTATTATTTTTAAGTTAATATTTGTATACCGGTATGTATTTTTCTGTATGTGATTTGATCCTGGTTGAGTGGAAGAGAAAGCATGATGGCCTTAACTCTGCCAGGGAAAATAAAGCTATTATTAATTACTGTATTTTCATGACAAAAGACAATGTAGGGTCGCGTAACACCCATTGAAGGAAATAATTTATAAAAGTATTTTTTAAATAAGTTTTCTAATTCATTGTTGTATTCCTCACAATCACTGTCTTCTGTTTTCTTATTCTTTGCTTCATCATTCAATAATTTATTCAATAATTCAGAAATTTCAGTGACTTGCAGGCCACTGCTTGAAGACACCATTTTGAACAATTCAGCAGAAGTGCCAATTTCTGAAAATACGTTATCAATTGTAAATAACGTATCTTATTACTTAAAACACACAGAAACATCAACACCACATACTATATATGTGAAGAAAATTAAAAACGTTGTTATATTAACCACAATAATTAACACCGTGGGGTCGTATGTGACCTGAAACACGAATAGCACACAAAGAAAGGAAACCGTTTAACTGATGATGTCACTTCAGCAGTCTCTCAAACAATGAAGGTAGACGAAATAACAGCAGTCTAATATCGCTCGGTCTCGGTGACAGCGCAGATAAAATAAAATTGCAGAGTCACGGGCGACCCCACGGTGTGGTTCTAGGGTTAATACAATTTTGCTCGTTTTTGCTTCCTTTTCGAGGTAAAAATTGTTTTATATGAAACATTTCATAGCGTGTTTTGGGGAAGCCATTGATTCAATTCCCAATATGCTCTGTCAATTTAAGAGAGCAGTTTATTATGACAAAAGAGGTAAAGAATTTTAGTTTTGTCCTTTAAATGTGCAAAAATTTGATCCGAACAAATTAAACATTGCAAAATTCCATTGCAGAATGGAAAGTTTCATTTAATCAAATCAAATTTCTGAACATTTAAATGATAAAACTAAAATTCTTTAAGCCATCATAATACTATCTTATATTGACTGAGAATATAATGGGAATTAAATCAATGACATATCCATAACACGCTATGAAACGTTTCATATAAAACAATTTCTATCTCGAAAAAAAAAAAGCAAAAACGAGCAAAACTGTATTTAATTTTTGTTTGAAATATCCCACAGAATAACCTCTTGAAATTAATATCACTTATTGTTCACTCTGTACACTAGGTGCTCTCAAAATCATTACTTCAGAAGACAATCTATGATCTAGACTAGACGGCATTTCGGAAGGCGGTCAGCTGCTATATGCGCCGTAGCATTTCTGGTATGTGACGTCACAAGCTTGTACAGTAGAACCAATTGGAATCAGTCTATAACAAGTACTTCCCGAGTTCGTTTGTTCACATGTGAGTGTTTCAATACATTGAATAAGTAAAACTAACATTTACCGTGTGTGTATAAGATAAATAAATGGAAGAAAAGGCGTAAAAAGACAAGTATTGCCTAGTCAGGCGCGGAAAATAGTGTTTAAAGTGTATAATTATTTTAAAAACGTTGACGAGCAGAACGCTGCCGGCCATTTTGATGCTGGCTGCAACGTTGCCAACGCGCAAGAAAAGACTGCAGAAGCATGTGGTGTGGAATTGAAAACCGTGCAAATAATATTGTTAGTAAAAGAAAAAGGGTTTGTTTGGTGTCATGCTTACAGCAATCAATAGCTAAGGTCATTATTGTCTTTTGATAATTTAAATTCTCTCCTGCGCTATTTGAATTGCACGTGCTCGTGAAGTACGATATGGCAATGTTCTACGCTGCCTTACTCTCTCTATCTGTCTCTCTCGACGCAAACGCTAGCAGACTACGGCCTTCCGAATTGCCGTCGACTTTAGTCAAGCCGGACCCCGATAATCCGAAAGTAGAAAAAAGTTTAAAATGGGGAATGTTTAAGTTTTAAAAGTGGCTAGAAGTCAAACAATCGCAATGGTCATATAGCTCCGCGGCGGTTAAAAATATATGCCGATTTTTTTTATTCATATTGTCACGTAGGCCTACATCCCGTCATTAGTTTCTATTCGGCAGTTGTATCACACGCATCTCGTCTTTTCATTAGGTCTACACCCTTTAAATGTGTTTTGCTGCCGTAAACGGAGTTTTAATGCACTTTGTTATTTTAGGTTATTCTAGTTAATGCGAATTTCGCTTAATTCGGAGAACTTAACCCTCTATTAGTCTGGATTAACGACGTTCTATTGTAACGAACTGTAAAATCTAGAATACAATTGCTGCTAGCACCGGAAAAAGTAAAGATCATAATCATTGTATTAACATTTGTGATACAGAATAGTGAAAATCAAAGCTATACTCTCATAACATACAAAGTTTCATATACTGAAAAGCCGTTTATGACAAGAAAATTCGAACTCTACTCCTGAAAATGATATTGCAATTTTAAGTCGATTTTGAGGGTCAAACACAACAATTTTTGTCAAACATTCTACTTGTTTCCATAACGAAACACACTGAAGAATGAGTAATTCGATGCAGATATGTTTCATTTTGTTAAGAAATCTTATTAGCTACCATAAAACCCGGTTTATTTCGCCTGACCAGAAACGTAATCAGCTTTAATTTCAACATCTCCTGCATACGTTCCCCTCTTACAAAAATAGCCTTAAATCGGTGAGCTAGGGATTATGTATACATTTTACTGTGCTACAACGAACAAACGTTCATTATCTCGAAGTTCGCCCTTTCCCCTAGAGTTAGTGCGTGTGCGTTGGTTTGCTGCCTTATACTCGTACTTGAACTCTTTTATCTTTACTGCGTCATGTTAGCATTAACTTATAAAATAATTACTTATCAGCCACGGTCGAGTAACATTCTGGTGGTTCTTTCCTAGGCACTTTGCGTTTGGAGGCATTGGCCGATGAAGTCACTTCCTCCCTTCTACAATTTAGAAGTTTTATTGTTCCTTTCATGGTTTAACGAGGCGTCCTTAATTTTCCTTCCATTCCCTCATTTTAAGCCTAAAATGCTTTGAATTACTTTCTTTTACAGTATCCCCTTTAGAATGAAGTTTCTTTTTAAGTCTTACAAATGAGCACCAATGAATAATTATTTAACAGAGAAAAAACTTCATAAACGACAGCGGTGAAGACAATTGATGACAGTGGCGGTGAAAAGAGCTGATGACGCTAGTGGTGAAAAGAGCTTATGACACTGGCGTTGAAAAGAGTTGATGACGCTGGTAGTGAAAAGAGCTAATGACACTGGCGCTGAAAAGAGCTTAAGACGCTAGCGGTGGAAAGCGCTAATGACACTGACAGTGAAAAGAGCTGATGATACTGGCGGTAAAATGACTGGTGACAATGGTGATGCAAGAGCTGACGACACTAGCCATGGATAAATATATAATAGGATGCGAAACTTACTGAGTTTCCCGTAACACATACTAGAGGCGCTGTTGTAGAAATTGATCTTGCTGCCATCTGTTTGTGGGAGGGGCGTTATTACATCTAGCAGCGCACCAAGTAGCGAAAAGAGTAATTACTCCATGCATTTTGCAGCGCACCTGGTGACGAAAATGTTAAACCGTACAGGAAGTATTCCCTCCCACCCTCATCGATATTCAAAACTAACCCAATTTAAAATAAAACATTTACAGTTTTATTCCTCACAGCATCTTCTACTGAAAATTCTTACCGCAGCCAACAGGAAGATAAAAGAGACGATGTGTTTTACACTACCCGATTAAAATATAACCAGACAGAGACAAAAAATAAAGCAAAAGGTTAGATAATTGGGATTGTATTCTTTGGTTATTTATTGTACAGCACAATGGAAAAGTCTGCAAGAACTACTTAGATAGTTCAATTTATTATATTAATATTATTTTACAATACATTCAACAACACTATTTTTACAACGTCCATAAACATCACTGTTTAACATACACTGCTTATACACACACTATCACTTTATGTTCACTTATTAGCGAGTTTCTATCTGCCATCTCGTCTCCTCGACTCTCGAGCAATATCTCGAACGGATAAATAGAGAACTCTGGGTAATGTACCCAACACGTAGTTCTAACGTTTATCACCTACGACGTTGGGTGCTAATCATCTTATTTCAGACCCCCACGGCCAGATGGTGCTGACCGCAGTTTCGCATCCTATTATATATTTATCCATGCACTAGCTGTGGAAGGAAATGATAAAACTGGCGGCAAAAAAAAAAAAGGCACTTTGGCAGTGATGGAGGAATAATCTGATGACGTTGGTAGTGAAAAGAGCTGATGACACTGTAAATAGCTGTTATGACAGAAGAAAAAGCTGATCACGTTGTCAACAAGAGTTGATGACACTGGCGATGAAAAGAGTTGATAACACTGACTGTGAGAAATTGATAACACAAAGTGAAAGAGTCGACGGCGCCGCCCGTGAAAAGAGTTGATGACACTGGCGGAAAAATATTATTAAAGGTATTGATGGTGACAAATGATGGTAACGAAAATAAAGTTTAAAACACTGATGGTGGCAAAGGTAGTAAGAGTTAATGACGATGATAGTTGATAACGACAGAATTTAATGAAAGAGAAGACAGCATTGGTGGTGACATGTTGGATGACAATGGTGGAAGTTGATGACGACAATTAATACTGACACAGTTAACAACGGTATTAATAAATTTGATGGTAACCGTATTGATGACGGTGGTAGTGTTGATAGTAGTGGCGCTGATTACGGTTAAACATTAGGCATATAAATTCTGGAAGACATGATACAATATTCATACTGAATGTTTCATCACTATTCATACACCGCAATAACACTTACCACTAGTATTCTACACTGAATGCTTGATTTGTACGCGTTCTGAATTGTTCATTTCGGGGTGACAAAACCTCACCTCTCAAGTATTAGCCTCCATTGTATGACTTGACACACTTACCACCATACCCTGCTCGACCGGCCTCAAAATACGACTATTGATTCTCTAAGCGCTCCCTCTCGACGGCTTTCTATACGCAGACACAGACGGGTTTCAGATCTGAAGAGAGTCCAAGATTACACCTTAAATTATATGAGGAACTCATCACGACTCTACAGCACCGTTCCCTTTCAGGAAATCTACAGAGAATTTAAATGACGGTAAATCGGCAGGAAACTGATACCCTATAATCTCTTCTATAGAAGACGCGTCCAACTTAAAGGAATCTCACTTCTCCTACCTATCAATCTATAAAGCAAAATAAATATAAACAAATACTGTACTTGTATGTATGTATGTTATGTTTTAGTTAACGACGCTCGCAACTGCAGAGGTTATATCAGCGTCGCTGTATGTATGTATGTATGTATGTATGTATGTATGTATATGCACACATGCATTTATTAGCACTGTAAAATTGGGTATACACCTGGTAAAAGAATAAAATAAATGTAAAATTAATGGAAAGAAATAAAAAAAATAGGTTGCAGCCGCCAAATTACTCTTCAAGGAACGACCACTAATATAAATTGAGGGAAAGAAGACAGAGGACGGACACTGGGAAGTTTTCTTTTCTCAATCGTACTGTCAGGGACTGGAATGCTTTACCTGCAGACTTACTGAAGGCTTTACCAATAACCAAAAATGTATTCAAAAATAGGCTTAAGGACTTTACTAATAGACGGTAGAATATTATGCACACTATTTAAAGGGCGTAATTGATGTTTTGTTATTGAAGTGCTGTATCAGTGAAGAAGGCGTTGTGTCAGTGAAGTGTGTTTCTGTCAGTGAAGCTTTATAGTTTATAGTGGCAGTGCAAAGTATTTGAACAGTGAAATGTTTTTAAATTGTTGGTGAAATCAGCAGAGAATCAGTGAAATGTGTCGTAGTTCCAGTGCAGTGAGTGAGTTGTCAGCGAAATGAGTGTAGTACTGAAAGGTACTTGTGCAGGTATGAACATATACTCGTCGGTTTTAGTTCGAACTTAGGGTTAAGATACAAATTATATTTACTTTAAATGTTATTTTAAGTGATCGTGCTTTACTTAATTTAGGATGCGCCCTGTTATTAATTATTATTAATTGTGTTTATTATTGTCATTATTGAGTGTAATTAGTTACCACTGCCACCGGGTATATACCCATTTGCAGTGTGCATACATATATACAAATAAATAAGTGCAGTAGACCTAGAACCATAAGTAAAAACTGTTAAATAAATAACATCCACTATAAGCAAAAATAAACCTAACTTACAAGTAAACCTTTTTTTATTAAACCTAACTATTGTCAACTTAAGTAATTATAAGTCACCATAATTAATCACATACCAACTTAATTACATGACAACTTAGATAAAAACACTGCAACTACATTGCTATTAAATCTCAGCCTATTCTCTTCAACCTTTCCTTAAGTGTATTGATTTTGAGAGGACCACTCTGAAAGATTGCTGCAGGTAAGCTGTTCCAGTCTACTATTGTGAGGTTTAAAAAGGAAAATTCGACCGTCCCAAGTAACTCAATTTTTTTATGGCTTTGAGTTGTCCTAGTTAATATGGTGTTAAATTGTTTCTTCTTCTCCCAGTACTATCATTGTATAGCTCTAAACCTTCCCAATTGTATGTAAAATCTTATTGTTACTCTACATTTTTGTATACACTAATTTACACGATCATTTTAAAACTTCATTTTCATCTCCTGAAAAATGTAAAAAAAAGTGAGTTACAATGTTAGTACTTGGGAGGGTCGAATTTTGCAACGTCCGTCCTTTGTTTTCTGCATTTGAACTTCCTAATATGATCAGCCCTGCCTAAGTATGATGGTGTCACTAATGTAACACTGATGTTGGTCCAAGCTTTTTGTCCCATTTGTGCCTTAAACCAGGATTAAAGCCACAGTCGCATTTGTCGCATTTTGCTACTCGACTTCTAAAAATCCAACAAACTTTCAATGTAAATGCGCAAAATGGCGACAACCAAATTGGACTTCAGAATCGAAGACGGTAATGGAAGAAATGAATTCAGAGATGTGTTTGAACTAATCCGAATTTAAATGAAATGATAATTGCAAGGTAATTCAAAAAGGTATTGAACAATAGATATTTAGGAATGGATTTCGAAGTGTTGGTGCAATTCATGTAAGTTAACAAGTGAACAATTTCTTCTAATTGATTTATACAATTCCATCGCATGCTGTAAATTGTGAGCTAGGATTTAGTTGCATGAATCTTGTAAAAACTGTTATTAGAAACCGCCTTTCAGTAAAAAGAGTTAGCACTCTGTTAACGATAAATCTTGAAGGGTCTACTCGTAAAGAATTGCAAGGTTTAGAGTGCCTATAAAATAACGTATTTTAATGTGATGCAAACTTAGCAGTACAATTCCAAACAAACCTATGTATAATGATTTATTTACATAAGTAGCTTATATCTAGAGTGTGGTAAGGAGAATTGAAAGTAATAAAACTTCAAGAAACAAATTACATCATTTTTTGTTTCTTGCAAACATTTTATATTTCTGTAGTTATTTACAACACTGAACAAGCTTTTAGCAATTTGCATAAATATAATTTTTATTTGTGCAATTTTGCGACAATTATTTATTTTCTAGCTTAAACCATGGCTTAAACAATGCACTCAGTCTCGTTTTTCGTCGCCTTGATTTGAGAAATTCCCACCCTAAGTCTTTTACTACGTCTTTTGCATGTCCCTTTCCCATTTTGACATATTTTTCTGCCCTGCGTTGGAACTTTTTTTAGTGTGGTTAAAAAAAATTGAAGAGTTATTGCAAAAATAAACCTTATTTTAACAATTTGCAGATTAGTTCAACGATTTACGAAGAAAAAGAAAGTAGGCCTACATAATTTTAACAACTTCAAAATATGCACGAAAATCTTACAGAATACGAAGGAATAAAATCCATACAAATTACTTCAATTTTAATCCCATCGTCGAAAAACTTAAAAACCGAATGTCTTACAATAAACAGATTCCATTTTTTTTATAGAAAACATACCTCTTTCACTCTCCATAGCTTAGTTAGAATAACTAGGCAGTCCAAAGACCAGAAGAAACATCCCTGGGCAGAAAGATGTGAAGTGATTGTAGACGAAGCAAAGAAGCTACATTTCTTTGTGAATCTGAATCAGAACTAAGGGCTTAGGTAGTTCGGTACACACAGTACTTCGTTTATTAGATACCATAAAGTACCTATTTCTTTCTAGATGAATTTACATCTTACGAAGCATAACAACTTAAATAATCATACATATTTTCATCTCCCATTGGCACGCTATCGGTACTGTTTTAATCTTATCACTGATCAGTTCTAACTTAAAGGTCCTCAAAACTACCTCAGTGTTCCGATACCGATGTAGCGTGAAAGCAAACCGCTCACGCGATCAAGAAGTTCGGATTTAGTCTTGCGGATACGTTAAAAATATTAATTCAATGGCAAGGTTCATAACTCGCCTGAATGGGAAATGGTTTGCTAGTATCTCCACAGAAAGGGACTGAGATTACTGAAGTCCGGCGAACGTAGTGCCCAAGAGTGTCATGTAGTCTATAAATCCACTGTCCAGGAAAGATTTCGGACAGCCACTGACTGATTTTGGAACATCGGTGTATCGAATGTCACGCCGCAATTTGCACTATACGAACTGCTGTAATTTACAAGTAAGTAGACATCGGATATTTAGGCACTAAAAGTAAAGGTTTAGGCGCCAAAAACAGGCACTTAAAAAGACAAAATAGTCACTTAAGGTGACAAAATAGGTACCGAGGTATCAAAATAATCATTAAATAAACATCTGATCAGTCACTTTCATGGCTAAAATATATAAAAACACTGAACTTCAAATATCAACATAACATTACAGTTCGTCCTGTCTGCTATAATTGGCATGACAATAAATTACAGGACTAATTTCTAAATGAGTGAGGTCTAAGCCATCCCTCTTGCTGCTTAAAACTGTTTTACATACAGAAAAGGACAATTCAACATCCACCGATACCACAGGTGCATATCTGAACTTAGGAATATTGCAAAATTTCACATCTTTCCTTTGCTATGATTATCTAGCATCTGAATGACATGAAGGTGATAAATGAAAGCCAAAGTGGCCCAGCATTTGGCCTTAATGGGTTGAGGGAAACCCCCGGAAGAACCTCAACCAGGTAAATTGTCCCAACCAGGATTTGAACCCGGGCCCGCTCGTTTCACGGTCAGACAAGCTAACCATTTCTCCACCACCTTGTGATGTTGCGTGTTGCTCTCCATTCAAAATCTTTGAAAGTAACTTAACAGCACTGTAATCGGGATTCTGATTCAAGATGTCCAATTTTGTTCCTGAGTCCTAAAAAAATTCCAGGCACATTTTAAATTCTTCTATAACTCCTCTACAACAGCTAAGGAATTAATGTAGACAGTTTGTTTAAGATTCTAATTCTCTAATTTTTACTGCTCTAAATGTTAAGCTCGAGTGTATGTATGCAATATCGCTCTAATTTTCTTCTTGCAACAGTTTTTTTCACAGACACAAAACACACCGCATCATTAGAAAATTCTATCACAACTTCTTCAATGGCTTTCAGATGCCCATTGTAGTACTTCACTGTCTAATGGTAGGCGCTCACTTACGGAACGGATTCGATCAGTGTGTTCGAATTTTTATTCTTTGCATATTTTAAATGGATCATCGCTCACTTGGCTGTATCGCCTCTGTGCGCATGACCGGATTCCGATCAGCATTCTGGGCAAAGAATTCTAAACGGATTTCCGTACGAACCAAGATCGAAATAAAGAATGTCATGGCAATTATATCGATCGCAAGGCTTCCACAATCGCGGTAGGTAACATTGAATATATAAATGAAATGGATGACACGAAGCTTATTTGCTTAGCCTAACAGAATAAAGATCTTTACAATAAATTCATGAAATTAAATTACAGCAATGTAATACACAAAAAGAACATATGGGACGAGATAGGGAAAATACTGAATTAACCAGCTTTGTTCTTCATAGTTTATTTCAGTTACAAGAGATATTCATGTTATTTCCAGGTTCACTTCAGATCACTACGATGAAATAATCCCCTCTAGCACTATTTGATGATTAATTCGGAAATGCGGACAAGTGAGCGCCTATCTTTAAACCACGTACCCATTGTGTGTGTCTCGTTTCTCTTATCTATACTCTAACCACGACGTAAATACCAGATCACTTATCTGTGGCGCGTTAAGTATATATCTTCATAGAACATCTCATTATCCATCATCTTTTACAGTATCCAGCTCGCGACAATGGAATTCCCTGTCATAAAGTATTAGGGGCTGCAAGACAATAAACACTTTTAAAACAGCTTAAAAGATAACCTTCTTAGCATTTCACTCCAATCATACTAACTTAAACTATCACTGTCTACATTGTTACTCCTTCCTTTAGACATGCATCCTGATAGTGCTGTATTTTCAAAATTGTCTCATAATAATCTCTTTCTGTTATCTAACATTATTTGAAATATATTAACATCCCATGTATTTTAGCTTAATTCTGCTACATAGTTTGTATTTCAGTGTTTAATTAATAGTTCATAGTATGTCGTTGTTTAATTCGTAAATAACTCTTGTATACATGTAACTCTTATCTAAATCAAATTGTTGAATTCTTTGTAAGTTGATACGTATGTATGTAGCCTATACTTCTCGCTGGTTGAGTGGAAGAGAAGGCCTTACGGCCTTAACTCTGCCAGCTAAAATAAATTATTATTATTATTATTATTATTATTATTATTATTATTATTACTAGTTGAGGTGGAAAATCTTTCCTTTATGTGAGAAATTTTGCGCAAGTTGACAATGAACTGAGGAATCATTAAACATAATTAAATATACAGTAACAAAATCTCTAAAATAGGCACTTTATACGCAGAATAGCACAGAAATGAGCACTAATGCTCAAATAGGCATTTTAGGCACTATAAAACTTTGCCGCATTGCCTCATACATGTGGCACATAAATATATTTTAAAATGGTTCGTTTTTTAGCCTGAGGAAAAAAACAGGCATTTGCCTACTAATAAGCTTACAAACAAAATAATGTTCAGCTAGCGCTATATGTGCAACTGTTACATGTCGCTGTACACTTCAATAAATTCTACAACTAACAAATACCATGCAGGTGTAAATCCAGCATTCCTCCTGGGATCTAAACCCCTGTTGTCTAGCTAGTGATCGACTAAGCTACCACGGTCCACTGTTCCTCGTTAATTATTAATCAGTGTTCAATTATAACGGCTTATCATTCAGAACTCTTTTCAACCACTACCCATAATGTAGAATTACAACTAAGCGTTTTATCGGACAGGCGATAACGTTGACAGTTACACAGAGCGTTCAATATTCGATATATTAGCTTATCCAGGTTGGATTGATCGGTAGACATGCATGAGGGGAGAAGAAAAAATTAGTTTTCCTGCGTATACCTTTAACAAACACGATAAAACACGATCATGCAGCGAAGTAAGAACTTGGACCCCAACCTACGCTGAATGTTGACGTGCTGAACTCACTACAATCACAGTATTCCACTCTTTGTGCATTTATAACCAGTTTTTATGCCATCCTAGGATTATCAACAGGCTGTCACTACACCCATGCCCACGTGCATCAACGTCGGTTAGTGTAACCATCGGTTAAAATTGTGACCTAATCCCCGATTAAGCATTTTTACGGTGGATCGACCTCGGTTACGACTTAAATAGGAAGTTAACCACAGTAATCTCTAACCGGCCAAATATGAGCGGTTAAAGGAGATAACCAGCGATTAGTAGAGCAAGTAAAGCAAAATGGCGGTCATAACCACAGGTGATTATTTCGAAGACGATTATTATTGTGCAGTACTTGAATTACTTGGATAGAGCGTGAGCGTGAAGGTTCTTTAGTGGAAAGAGAGAATTCTTGCGAGCAATTAGGTGACAGAAAATTTCAGGAGGGATTTCGTTTATCAAAATCTACAAATGGATCAACTGAAATAACACAAGAACAATCATATTTCTCCTACGGATCGGCTGCTTATATTACGATTCTATGTAACTATTATTTTCTGTATTTTAAGAGGGAATACTCGAATACCAGTATCTCTTTCTCTATGTCACTGGCTGAACAAAGAGAGGTTATGGATGGATCTTAGGATAATGCACAATTCCCTGGTGTAGTCCAAGATCGTACACACATTCCTACCAATTTTCTGCATCCTTTTCCTTGATGGATATTCCATCTTTTTTATATAATAGGCCTACATTTAAATCTAGTAATTAAGTCTATCGATACTTCAACCTAACATTGGGATATAATCATTTTTGGATTCAATTTTCCATTTTGTACGATTTTAACCTAAAAGTACTGAAAGACAAAGAAATGGAACTCACAAATATAACAGCGCCCAAAGGCAAACAAATGCAACGCGAAAATGTAGGATACGTTCATTTCGATGTAGAACATAGTGAGCGCAGTCGTTTTTAGACGTTGACTATTATCTTTGCAGCGGTATGGATGCTTTCCTTTAGTCATTTTGTAGAAACAATGTACCATCATAGACTTTACTCTGGTTAAATGAGGTGTCAGCTAGCCATGTTTTAGTAATCGGTGATTATGAATGGTGCACATAAATTACATTTTAACCACGGCTACTGTTTAACCATCGTTTCGTAATCTATGATTACTGCGTTTTTAATCAATGTTGATGCACTTCGCCACCAATATCGTTCGTAATCGGCTTATTATAGCACCGTGCCAATAAAAGCAATGACATTCGCTATGACGTAATACCGGAACGCTTGCTATCTTTGCTTACCACTTCTACGCGCGACGTGACAAGAGATGAAATGCAGGACACAAGGTAACGTATCATTTCTGCATTGCCTGGGAAAAGTGACCTTTTTTTTTACTATTTCGTTTATATGACGTCATTCCATTTTCGCCCAATGAAGTGTAATGAAATTTTGAATTCCAACCAATCACAGTCACACTTTGCGATAATTTTTGCAGACAGATTTATCGCTATCGATTTATCGCATGGTCGTTTTTTTGTTTAGTCGTTGTGGCCAACTATTTCCCCGTAAATTGATTATCATGAATACATTAAGATGCAACTACACGGTTAAACTTTTCTTTCAACTTTAAAGCAATGAATGCAAGACTGTTATTTAATACTAATTAATATATTTACGCAGTGAAGACGACGTTCAAAACGGCGCACCATGTAGACACAAAATCTTCATGCATCTTAATTGAACGTACCTTTTAAACTTGATTCTTTCAATATTTTTCCCAGATGGCACACATACGCGATTGGAATATTGAACTGTGCAGATGCAGCTTTAGTTCATTTAACGGTCGAAATAAGGCACAGCTGACATTGGTCCTGCTCCCACAGGTAACATGGTAGCCTATAACATTTGTATTTTGTGAATGAAGTTAAAGAATTAATAGAAAGTCAGATGTTCAAATTTATGTAACATCGCATATCAAACCCAAAGATCTTGCATAATAATAATGTCTTGATCAAACTGCCTTAAGTATGGCGTAATAAAATTCGTGATTTAATTAGGCCTATCTATACAGAGATGGCTTCACTGTGTAGCAACATGTCTCGCTGTGAATACATAAGCATTGGTATATAGCTGTCACCACTGTTACTGTTAAATTAAATTATGTTTTCAGCAGATAATGAAAATGTATATGTGTTATAAGAAGAGAAAAGTGCAGTACATGTAATTAACATTGTTAAACCTGTATTTCGCTTTTCGCAATTGGCATTACTGAATAATAACATCAAATTTCTTTATTGCAGTAATCGATATTCATCTACGAGTATTTCAATTTCACAATGTCTGAATAGGTTAAGTATTCGTTAATATACAATTATTAACATTTTGTGATCGAGTTTTAGAGATATATTATTTACATTTTTATTTTATTCACGAAATAGTCCTAATACATGTCACTCGAGGTCTGAGATTTCCAAGATTAATCTCAGACCTCTCGTGACATTACTTATTTATTGACAACTTACGGAACATCTGTTCGCTTGGAAAAAGAGACATACGTATTTCTCCCATTACAATAATTCATACAGAAAAAAAAATCAAATCGACATAAACCAGTATAAGTTGTCAATAAATTATCAAAAAAGATTTGTGGAAACCGACTTATGTCACTTTTCCCAAGCACTGCAGATTTATTTCTATGTATCTATCTATTCCAATGGGAATGTCCAATCTTTAAAATAGTTGTATTACTTTTGTAATATCACATAAAACAATTCTGTGGTTCAGAGAAACTATATTAACACAATAAAGAAATATTTGTAACATTATCTATCTATCTATCTATCTATCTATCTATCTATCTATCTATCTATCTATCTATCTATCTATCTATCTATCTATCTTTTTATAGTACAGTAGTTCGTATCACTGCGTCGTAGTACCCCCTCTCTAAAATACAATAATATAATCCATCACGACTAAGAAACACTCTTGCAGTTACAGACGGTACTTCACTTGACTGTACTCTGAAAATACCTCTTCTTCTACACGGGAAATTGATACAGGTGCTGTGAGAATACAAAACCAATAATAAGTGAATTGAGACATCTGCACATCTCAGTTGCATATTCACAATTCCCAAGGGTAATCCACAGTACACACGAAGATTGCTTATCTTGCGAGACATACATGCCCTTGCAAGATACACAGAACAGAGATCCTTTCCTCTCTACCTAGCTAGACTAAACATACACAGCACTTGACACTTATTGGTTTCAGAGTTTACTTCCCGCGTCTTGGTATTTCGCGTTTTACGCCCCATTGAATACACTGCCAAGCATTCTCTGTTTCCATTTCTCCTTATATTCCATCACCCTAGCGAGATTTACCGCGAGGAGACGAGGATGAGGAGATACGTTAATGCTGCTATCAAAACAAAAATACAAGCCACTGCCATATGTCCCGTAAATCATGGCAGGCGGAGGCAACCGCCCACAACAAAGAAGAGGCCTCGGCCAAATCAATTCCGTATATAAGAAAGCAAACAAAGAGTTGTCACATGTTCTAACTCAGAGCGTAACAATAGGTCCAAGGTGCGACTGAATCGAGAGATGACATAGTTCTCTGTGCGTGTCCAATGGGAATTGAGGGTCACGTTTTCCTTTATCCAGAAAAGAATGAATAGAAGCAATTTCCGTCTGGGAACTTGAGGCATTGCCATGTCATAGATCAACTGCGTAATTCAGTCATATTAAACCTATACGCATAGTTACAAGCAGGGACATTGCCAACGACTTTCTTTGAAACTTCTCCAAGACGCTGAAAATCCTACACAAAAACTCCAGCTCGCTTTGAAAATGCCCCTCCATATTTATGCAGATAAAAAAAAATTACAGGTGGTGCGTATTATCATACATACATGCATGCATACATACATACATACATACATACATACATACATACATACATACATACATACATAAAGTGGTCGAGGTGGTTGGCGTAGTTGGTAAAGAGCTGGCCGGGGTTGCGGGTTCGATCCCGGGCCAGGTCCATGGCATTTAAGTGTGCTTAAATGCAGCAGGTTCATGTCAGTAGATTTACTGGCATGTAAAAGAACTCCTGCAGGACAAAATTCCGGCACACTGGCGACGCTAATATAACCTCAGCAGTTGCGAGCGTCGTTAAATAAAACATAACATTTAACATTTTAAATAAAGTGTTCTGCACATAGGCAGGTCTTTCACTGCAAACCCAGCATTCTCCAATCTTTCATATTTTCTGCCTTTCTCTTAGTCTCCGCATAAGATCCACATATCTTAGGGGCCTAATGTATTATCGTAGACACAATAATCACGCCAATCATGCTCTTAAAATTGCAGCTTGATCTATGGTGCGTCCCCCAGGAATCTATGGAGTAGAAAGACCAAACAAATCCTCTGCGCAAGTGGTATGTGGGAGAGCTAGGACCAATGACTGCTCTGGGGGGGGGGGGGAGGCATTGCTTGAACGAAGCGAGCAATCGCTTGCATGAGAGGATAATTTCTATCTGAACTCTACTCTACCTTCTACCACGAGCATCTTAGCGCTTAGCGGACTCGAGCTGATGCTGCCCGCAATACTTCGACACAGATAGGCTACGCCCCTATATGCGCGAAGTTACTCTACAGATTCCTGGGACGGACCATAGCATGACATAATATTGTCTGAACATAAATATAATTTAATGTAGGCCTACTAATAAAGACACTTTACCCCACTATATGCTGGCCTAGCCGCCTTATAAGCGGTGCCTTCTTGGTATCACTTGTGAGGTTCAGACCTGTTTTCGGACAGTTGACTAAACAACAACAATCTAATAACATTACTATTATTACTACCACTTCTAATATAATAATCATAATAATGCATAAGATATTATGGAATTCATCATTGAAGTGTGTGTTGTGTTTCACAAAATTTTTTTAATAATTTGGAAATCGGATAGTTAAATCAATCAATGAGTCATGTGTGTGTGCATATATATATATATATATATATATATATATATATATATATATA
Organism: Periplaneta americana; assembly: GCF_040183065.1. Classification (NCBI taxonomy): domain Eukaryota; kingdom Metazoa; phylum Arthropoda; class Insecta; order Blattodea; family Blattidae; genus Periplaneta; species Periplaneta americana. The sequence goes on along the minus strand of NC_091119.1, from coordinate 172,613,175 downwards.
AATATAAATGTATACGTTTTATGTAGAAGTAAAACTTAGTAAGATCTGAAAACTTCTCTAGCTACAAGGTGACGCAGGATATATTATACAGTTTGGGCCTATATTTGATTAAAAATAATTAACAGAAAACAGCAACCAAAAGTACAACAGAGAAGAATGTGGTGGAGTACAACAACGAAAGTGGAGAATATAAAAGAGGAAGAAGTGGAGGATACAGAAGAAGAGGAAGTGGAGGATACAACACAGGAGGAAGTGGAGGATACAGAAGAGGAAGTGGAGGATACAACAGAGGAAGTGGAGGATACAGAAGAGGAAGTGGAGGATACAACAGAGGAAGTGGAGGATACAACAGAGGAAGTGGAGGATACAACAGAGGAAGTGGAGGATACAGAAGAGGAAGTGGAGGATACAGAAGAGGAAGTGGAGGATACAGAAAAGGAAGTGGAGGATACAGAAGAGGAAGAAGTGGAGGATACAGAAGAGGAAGAAGTGGAGGATACAACAGAGGAAGAAGTGGAGGATACAACAGAGGAGGAAGTGGAGGATACAACAGAGGAGGAAGTGAAAGATACAACAGAGGAAGTGAAAGATACAACAGAGGAGTGGAGGATACAACAGATGAAGTGGAGGATACAACATATGAAGTGGAGGATACAACAGAGGAAGTGGAGGATACAACAGAGGAAGTGGAGGATACAACAGAGGAGGATACAGAAGAGGAAGAAGTGGAGGATAAAACAGTGGAGGAAGTGGAAAATAAAACAGAGGAAGTGGAGAATAAAACAGAGGAGGAAGTGGAGGATACAACAGTGGAGGAAGTGGAGGATACAACAGAGGAAGAAGTGGAAGATAAAACAGGAGGAAGTGGAGGACACGACAGAGGAAGAAGTGGAGGATACAAAAGAGGAGGAAGTGGAGGATACAACAGAGGAGGAAGTGGAGGATACAACAGATGAAGTGGAGGATACAACAGAGGAGGAAGTGGAGGATACAACAGAGGAAGTGGAGGATACAACAGATGAAGTGGAGGATACAACAGAGGAGGAAGTGGAGGATACAACAGAGGAAGTGGAGGATACAACACAGGAGGAAGTGGAGGATACAGAAGAAGAAGTGGAGGATACAACAGAGGCGGAAGTGGAGGATACAACAGAGGAGGAAGTGGGTCCGAGCCGGAATCGAGTCCATGCCCGAGCGCAACCCAGGAACAGCAAGGACGAAGTGAAGAATACGAGCACAGCAAAGGAAGAGAGAGAATAGACGATGTCACCGAAGTAAAAAACATTGCAGGTGCTGAAATTAATAGCAGCAACAAAGAAAACATAAAAAAGAGTAAAGAGCACCTAAAGAAAAAATAGCAGTCACGACAATCTTTGCTGTATACTCGAGTCTATATTATCGTGCACATAACGCAAATTATTGCAAAGCGGTTATCATTTCTAATGGGATCACGTTCATCTGCAATCACATTTACTGCAAATTCTATAAACATAAGAAACGCAAGATACACTGCACGTCTACTCCACAATAATAGTCTTACTGCAGTTCAATGGACAAATGACTGCACGCTTCGGCATTCGGGCCAGAGGTTACTAACCGGCGCTGTAACCAGATTCAAATCGTAGGCTGAAAGAGCGAGCGGCCATCGCTTTGCCTTCGCCACACGGTGCATATTGATTTTGCTGCGGCAACTTACTACAACCGTCGTCACATAAATCGAGGGGAGCATCGTCTCCTATATTTTTGCACAATACGCTTCTATAAACATGACGATACAAAATAAGGAACGGGGGAGGGCAAGTCTCGCTGAGTGTAATTAATTACAGGAGATGCAGGTGCCAGGACATGGGGAAGAGTAGAGGCAGGGAGAGGGAGTCGAGAAATCGAATTACTCTATATCATGCTGAACGGCCGGGCAAATTGATACGTGGCGCAACTAGTACATTGATTAATATTCTACAGAGTGCAGACACAGTCACCCCGCAGGAGCGCCGATGGTGTTAGCAACCAGGTTACAACGCACCGAGCCATCTGCATTCCGTATTTTAAAAGAAGAATAATTCATGTGCCACAACGTGTCCAACAAGAAAAAATATGCACATGCTATTATCATTTCAGCCCAGCTACCGTGAAGAAAAAGAACGCTAAACTCTAGAATACAGGCAGGTCAGCAAAATGTTCCAGCATTAGTGACGAGGCCTCGAACCGAAGGTGAGGAGAAACAAGTGAACAACAGTAAAGATGGCTATGCAACGTATTCCGAATAATTTCCCGAGGACTGAAGTCTTTGGTCTTCCTATAGAAATCATAATTCTAGTTTACATATAAATGTGAATGAAAATAACATAAGATTAGATGGAGATATCACGGCTATATCAAACGTTTTTGTATAGGGCTCCGATTTCAGCCAAAAAAAGGGTCATTCTGGTGTTATCCTGTTCTGACAAAACACCACAGAATTTACAAGTATGCCAAAATTCTCAGCTTACATTCAGGCAAGCAGAGACCAGAACATTGGAAAGAAGACAAGCAGATACTTTCTGCTTTGTTTTTTAGTACACTGACGCCCACGACCACGACTTAAAACTAACTCAACGATCAGTTTACGACTCACAAGATCTATTCTAAAAATTAATAATTCAACCCTCACAAGTATTAACATTGTAACTCACTTTCTTCCATTTTTCAGGAGAAGCAAATGAGGTTTTAAAATGATCGTGTAAATCAGTGTATACAGATAGTAATAATAAGATTTTACATACGACTGGGAAGGTTTAGAGCTACAATGATAGTACTGGAAGAAAAAGAAACAATTTAAGACCATATTAATTAGCATAACTCAAAACCATAAAAAATTGAGTTACAATGTTAGTATTTGGGAGAGTCGAATTGTTTTATCACATCAAATGATAGTACAAACTCCGAACACTGGATACCACTTTAAAATGTAAACTGTTTATGCATTAATAAAATTGTTACCTACTGTATTATTAACATTAATGTTATTAAATACTTCCAAATATCAAATAACACTCCCAAGTAACTTTCGTGGTAGTGGTGGTGATAAGTCACTGATAACGAAGAACAGTAATTAGGAAAGAGTTTAACGTCCGAAATGTGCTTGCTCAGGTACTACATAAATTACACAAATTAAATATCACGTATAATTTGTTATGTTTACAAAGCCTTCGCCTATCATTAACAACTACTCTAGATATTAATAACAGAGAACGTGCTTAAGGCAACGAAATCATCACAACCTCTGATTTTATCTTCAAGAAGTGCAAGAAAAACATAAATGACCTAGGTGTTTTGTGTATTCTAAGTCATCATCATCAATAGCTATCAGGGTTTAGGCCAATTGGCCTGTTCCGTCTCAGGTGAAAAGCTGGTCTCTCCATCGCTTCTTCAGGCATCCACGATCTCTGTATCCAAGGGGTCTGTAATTTAATAATCTCCTGGGTAATCTCATTTGGCATCAGCAGAACATGCTCATGCCAGTTGCTCCGATACTTGTGGATTATCTCTGTAATGGCTGCAATATTTAGTTCTTGTCGGATGTCTTCATTATATTTATGGTCATAGACAGTGTAGCCTGCTAGTGTATTCTAATTATAATGACATAATCACTTGTTATCACTGAATGTCACATTAGTCTTGAATGCACTTACGAAGGGTAAGACAGAAAAAGTGAAACCTCCGTGAGACAAGACTGCGCTTGTCTTGCCTTAGCCTACTCTCGGTAGCAAACACGAAGATAAGAGTTGTTAGTGAAGGCCAGATGTTTTTAAACATAACACATATTATAACAAGAATAAAAACAACTTCGAAAGCAACAATGAACATAGACCTGAAGTATGCGGAAGCATTTTACATTTCCTCAAAAGTGGAGTGACCAAGTCTGAAGCCTGAAGAACGTAGACTGACCTTAAACAACGACATGTCAATGACCATACTGGTAATAGTGACGAAAGGATACACATCTTATTGAAACGGGAAGATAATATAACAAGAGGACCCTGAAGAATATCTTAGGTGAAAGACCTCATGGATTGGTACGGCCACATATCTATATAAATGCAAAAAAAAATAGTACTATTAAAAATGTCAGTGGTGATGAATGTAAGGATTAACGTACGAACAAAATTTAATTAAATCATAAAGTGGACACATCAAACAGATGTCATCCTAACGCAGGAGTGTGTCCTCATTAAAACACAATGTAACTTGCTAGTGGTTCAAACGTCAACAAAGCCGTATCAAAACTATTCTGTCCAATTTCTGACAATTAATTGGGCGCAAAATAGCCGTATCCGCAGCACTTCCGCTTCAATGGTCAGGAAATTTAAAAAACAATTCATAGCCCACCATTCATTATTTCCCTCTAATACACGCTGGCACATTTGCCACTGCAATTTCAGGAAATTGAAACAGTGTATAGATGGAGGTCAGGGAGGAAGTTCTCGCATATGGCGGCTGTAGAGATATGTTGAATCATAAAGAATTCCAAGAGAAAAAATCAACCTTCACAAGAATTATCTTTACTAGCAATTCACCAAACCAGCAGTAAAACCTTGCGAAAGAGTCAGCTCTGTTTAGCGGTCATCTCTGAAGAATTCCCCCCCCCCCCCCCCAAGAAATTCAGTGTTCAAAAACCTGTCCAAGCATTCCCTAATTTCGAGATAATTTCAGCACACAACAGAGCACAGATAACTTCAACAAATTCATTTGTACCGGAAGATCAACCGAAATCTGCTGCAAATACTGAATTTTCTCTGTGCATGGGAAAATCAAATAAAACCTTACATCTTTCAAATTATGAAAACTGACAAATACTAAGAAATGCCAATGGACTGGACTTGTTCAAGTTACTCCTACCAGAACTATTTATGCTACTTCACGGCTTCAAGCTAACCCTGGAATAGCACAAGAAGATAGACAACATTATGATAAAGAACTACGTCTTTCTTATCACTGCGTATAATGAGACGATAACTTGAAACATGACCGTCACTTAAAAATGGAACCCCTCCCTTCTTCTTGTATTTGCCCTTCCTTCTACTTGAATTCCCCTTGTTTTCCTTGTCATCCCGTTATTCTTGTATTTCCCATATTCTCCTTGTTTCATTTCTCGCACTGTCCGCACATAGATCTACGTAAAAATATGCTGCATAGCTAGCCAAGCTATGCATCTCTCGACAGGTGATCCTAGCCACACTTAGTTCAAGGTAAAGATATAAAGCTAGTCACCTGTCGACAGGTGATCGTACCAACATGTAGTTCTACGTAAAGTTATGCAGCATCATAAAACTATCACCTGTCGATGATGTTTTACTCGTCAAAAGAAAACACTTTGTTATTCCGCAACAAATGAGGTGGAGTGTCCAAGAAACAGAAATACGAGGTCGAACAATAAAGTAATGAGACTGATTTTTGCCCACCTGATGAGGCAACCCTGCAGCGTCCTACCAGAGATATGTTTGACTTTGGTCTTCCCTCCACCCGAATTCCAACTGGCAAGTCGTAACTGTGGAGTAACTGCTTGATTAGTGGAGTTGTGTGTTTGCTCCTTGTCAATACAATGAAATCGCATAATATTACGCATCGGTATGCCATCTTGTTTTGTGTGAAACTCGGTGAAAATTCCACAACAACTTATGGAAAGCTCCAGAAGACTTTTGGAAATAAAGTGATGTCAAGAGCACAAGATTTCCAATGGCATAAAACGTTTGTCCGAGGCCAGAAGCAACGCTGAAGATGAACACCAACAACTGGACGGACAGATAACATTGCCAGGATACGTGAAGTTATACGAACTCATAAGGCGATTAACAGCCAAAATGATAGCACAAGAATTGAACCTGAATCGGGAAACTGTTCGCCTCATTCTAACTGAAGGCCTGGGCATGAGACAAATTTGTGCAAAAATAGTTCCAAAAATTCTCACCGGGCAACAGCCAGATGAACGGAAATATGTGGCTGCTGATGTTTCTACACTGTCGCAGCCTACATATTCACCCGACCTTGCTCCATGCGACTTCTTATTCTCAAAAGTAAAATCAGTTGTGAAAGGACGCCATTTTCAAACAATAGAAGACGCCCAAAAGGCCGTAACCGAGGCATTAAACACTGTCTGAAAATACGAGTTTCACAGCTGCTATCAGCAATGGCAGCAACGTTGGAATAAGTGTATGCAGTCTCAAGGGAACTACTTTGAAGTTGATCGCTAGGGACCGGATTTTTATGTAATTACATATTATATTCCTTTGAACCTAACCATATATAAATAACAAATCTTTGCGAATCTTGTAATTTCCATTAATATATTAAAATTTGATATTACATATTTACCCCACATTACATATTATGGCTTGGTATTACATAAATCTACATATTTAGTGGTTTCATTCATTTTTACTTCTTTAAAAGGAAAAAGAAAACTACTGCTGGGGAAGTTTACAATTTGAAATAAGACTTTTTACCTACCCGAGAAAGGATATATTTCAATACGAAACATAACATCTTAGTTCCAGGAAGTAAAAGAGGCACTCACCCCTTACCGCCCACCGTAAATATGAATAAACAAAAGGCAACCATTCTCATACAACTACTCTGTATTGTAAAAATCAAGGA